>NW_012118487.1:22363384-22395220 GCF_000951035.1 Colobus angolensis palliatus | reverse complement strand
AAAAAAAAAAAAAAGAAATCCTGTCAAGGAGGCAGCCCCAGGTTTGAGCAGAGTTCAAGGCTGGATCCACATACCTGCGTTGTGAAGCAACTCGTCTGCCTGCTTTGTTTGAATCTATGCCTTCTTGGCTGAAAGCAGTGATGACTATGATGAAGGCAGATGGTGTATTTACTGTCAGAAGACTATCAGTTTGCTCCCTGTTTCTTATGGAGTCTTGTGTATGATTCCTGGTATTATCTCTATTGTTCCTTATAGCATGAGGACCCAGGTATTTGTAATCGTAACTGCTGATTCGTTATGAGACTTATTTTATCAGGTATAAAAGGGTCATGTGATATTACATAGCAGTGTGCTGATACCATCTTGTTTCAGTTTTGTCTCAAGCAAATTGCCTCCTACTGACTTACATGGCTGCCAGTGTCTCATTTTGGAGAGGAGGCTACATTGGAGAATGGAACCATACTTCGAGTCAAGATTCTGGGGTTCTAATCCTGGCTTTAAGGAAAAAAGCAGTGTGGTATCTTGGAAAGCCCATGGGCATAGAAACAAAAGGGTTCTGGGTTTGCAGCTCCCTCTGTCAATTGCTAGCTGTGACTTTCAACACATTACTTAACCTCTAGCCCTTATTTTGTTTTTAAAACGGCAGTAGTTAGTGTCTGTGTCACAAGGTTATTGTTGCATTTGAAAGAAATGATGCATGTTCGTATGCTTGAAATCCAGAGGGCCCTCAATAAATTACAGCTATTGTTCCCTGAGCTCCTGTTAATCTTCATTGTAGGGAAATAAGTTGAGCTGCCGCATCAGCATTTTTTTCCAGCTCTAAGCCTTTAAGGTTTAAAATAATCTGACCTCTCCATACACCTACACCTGCTCTGATTTAGAAAATGTAATACTATGGTAGTATTCCAAATCAGAAATAATTACTGACATTTACTGATCATATCTTGTATGCCAGAGACTGTGCAAAGGACTTTACATACATTATGTAATCATCATAAAGAACTCTTTGAGGTGTAGGTATTATTATTTTACAAAAGTACCAGATAAGAGAGAGAGAAGTAACTTACCCACTGCTGATAAAATGCCAAGCTTAGGAAGTCTGGCTCGATAGTGTGTGCTATTGATGCTTACCTGATAGAGGATAGCAGGTTTGGGCAGAGAGAAAAGTTGGGTGAAAGTTCAGTCATCACACAACCAATAGGATGGGGAGCTCTGGAGCTGGGATGCCCAAGCAAAGTAGTCCTACATTGGTTTAAGGGCTTTTATACCCCTGTTTCAACCAGTTACTTGACTAGCTGTTCCCCAGAAAGGGGGTATACCCGTGGGGAGAGGTGCTTCTCTTTGGCAGTACTCAGCAGCTGGAGGAATGCCTGCTTAGGTCTTGAAGGGGGGATCTGGGTGGTGTGCCACAGCATCCACTACAGGACCAACAGATTCATATGCCCACTGCACAGTATACACTGAGACAGCAAGGTTTGCAGCAGAGAAAGAGTTTAGTGATGGCAAGGTGCCGAGAGGAGATGGGAGGAGACCCTCAAATTCATCTCCTCGAGAAGTTCTGTGTTGGGGTTTTTAAGGGGATCCTGGAGGGCAAGAGGCTGGAAAATTAGGGTCGTTGATTGGCTCGGGTAAGGGGGATGAAATCATCAGGATGTGGGAACTGCATTCTTTGGTGAGTCAGCTCCCTGTGGTCCTTCAGACCAGCTGAGTCAGTAGTTTCATCAGTATGAAGGACCTGAAAAATTATCTCAAAGCACAAACTCAACGTTTCATAATGTTCAAGTTGTCTGTAGAGCAGTTAGGGGAAACTATAACCTTGTAACAGGGTCTACATGATTCTGAAGCAATAGGCAAACAATTATGAGGAAGGGATCAGACAGCAAGTTGACCTAATGATTAATTCTCAGTGTGCCACAAGCTTGATTTATTTTCGTTCCCCCCACCCCTTTTTCCCAGATTAATTTGATGAACTATGTAGGGACTGTTTCAGACACCACTCTAAAGGCATCCTAAAGACAGGGCTGACACAACCAAGGGACAGATCCCATTTCTTTTCATTTGACGTGACCTCTGTCATACTTTACAAAGAATGTGTGTGCCAAACATAAGGGGTAAACGAATGAGTACAGGTCACACTGAATCTAAAAAACACTTTTCAAGAGGGAACTTCCTCAAGGACATAGCACCTGAATTGGGGTGGCGTGGAAATGGCCGATTATTCCAGGCAGAAGGGCCAGTTTAAGCAAAAGCATGGAGGAGTGAAACCATAGTATTCTGTTTTCAGAAGCTGTGATTTGACACAATATATACATAATCAAAACATCATGTGTGCGCCGTAAACACAATTTTTGTAAATTATGCCTTAAAGATGGAGGAAAAAGGGCCTTCACTAGCCCAAATGATGCCCCTGTGCGGTTTTTTCTTTAAAGGCCCCTTTTCCACTAAGTGAAAGTTTTAGTATATTATGCATCTGTACACAGTTTTATTATTATACCCCAGTACACAATATTTTAATGTTGAGAGATGGCGTAAACTGAGCTTAGAGCTGCAAAGACCTGCGTCAAGCCCCCGCCCCCGGGCCCTCATCGTCCAGCACAGCAACTGCAACAACACCTGGGCGTTCTCAGCTCACGTAGCGCGGTCAAGGTCCTGGGATCCGAAATCTCCCTTGACGTTCAATCTTTTAAAATCTTTTCCAGTCTCTATTTCTCATCTGCAAAATGACGATAATCGCATTTGAAATTCTCCGTTTTCAAAATACAGGGATTTATTAAAGGATACGTAGGCTGGGGAAACAAGGGAGACGAAAGATCTAAATCTAAAAGGTAGACCAGAAAAAGGCAAGGGTGTCTAGAAACACAAAACAGTCAACACAGATTTTAAGACTCATTTATACTCTTTGCTCCCGGGTTTGGGAGTTGCGGCTGCTACACAGGTCACATGTGAAATAAAAGTACTCGGACGGCGGCTGGCGCGACACTTTCCCCAGCACAGCGCAGGCTCTCACTGCCAATCTGCGGGGACCGCAGTTGCCAAGGCGACCCCGCGCGGCAGGGCAGGGCGGCCATGCGTCTGCGCCCGCCCCCTCACGCCGTGACGCGCTCTCACGCTTCCTCGCCTCCTGGCGCCCCGCGGCGCCTGCCATTGGCTGGTCCTGCGGGTCTCACTATCCTCACTCCATCCGCGGAGCCAATGCCTGGGACCGCCAGGCGCTCCTTCCCGCGAGTCACACGACGTCGGCAACTGCACAGACCAATCACCGCGCCTAGAAGACGGGGCGGGAGCCCTCGCAGGCCAATAACGACAGGACTGACCGCCTGGCCCACCCAGCTCCACCCCCGAGCCGGGCGAGGCAAGTTCTGAGGTCGGAACACCTGGCTGATCCTGGGTGACGGTGGCCGGCAGTCATCTCGCGGCCGTTCAGGTGAGGGGGTCGGGGGAGTGGCTCGTGAGCAAGGAAGGGGGAGCAGGTGGGCTCCCACCTGGTGCTCCGTGAGATCGAGGGGAGCGGGTTCGGGGTGCGGATGCGTGCGCTGGGCGGGACGCTGGCAGTGGTACCCGAGAAGGGGCGGAGGGAGACTGGAGTGAAGGTGGGCCTAGGGAAAGGTACGTGCTAGAAAGGAGTAAAACGGATGAAAACGGAGTGAAATTCTTCAGTGATGGAACTAGGCTAGGACATGTTTCTTGCCCTTTAAAGAGTGTTGTCTTCGGGAGATGGGACGTAGAAGACAGTTGCAGCACAGGGTGGTAGCTTGGCGAAAGTTATACAAAAGCAGGAAACACTGGAAGGAGGTAAGATGTAATGTGCTTTGGGAGTAGGGGAGTTGGGAAGGGCGTCCGAGAGGAGGTTGCTGAAGGGTGACTAGGAGTTGGATAGGAGGACATCACCTGTAAGAGAACAATATTTCCCGTGGGCAGAGAGGAATGAAGCAGTAGCAACCATGGGTGATCAGATACTGTAAAAATGTGAAGTGTAGGATGGCAAGAATGTAAGAAATGAAGAGTGAAGAAGTCTGGAAGGGCCTCGTGTGCATCAATCACAGAGGGGCTTGATCTTTATGCTGAGGGCAAGCACTCCCTTGAACTTTGAGTGTTTTAAGGAGCTTATTTCTTATGTTTAGATTTATATAGATCCTGGCATTGCATCTTAGAGATAAGGTTTAAGAGGGGCAAGCTTGGAGGCAGGGCAAGTCCAGAAAATGAAGGAGCTGGTGAAATCCGTTTTAAAGTGCCAAAGGACAGAGACTGGCTGACAGCTAAACTTCAAGGTTTCTGAGAATCCGCAAATAACTAAATTTATCTAGTCCGCCTGCTCCAGAGTACGCTTCCAGTCATTTAGGTTGCCCAAGAATGAGTAAAGCAAAAGGAAATTCAATTTTCCAAGACCTCGTTTCCCCTCTCCTCTTCAATTCCTTATTCAGTTAGCAACAGTATATCCATTTCCTTGCTCCTTTGTGAAAAGTAAGTTCCTGAGTGTTAAGTAAACCAAGTGTTTCTAAATTGGGTAAGAGTTTGAAGACTTAATCAAGGCAGCAGAGATGGGAGAAACTTAAAACGTTATGTCTGAGAATTAAGCATTAAAGGTGGTCTAGTATTTGGGCGGGGCTTGTGAGGAGCACGTACTGAACCTTTGGAACTGCTGAGTGAGTTCATGTGCCTCTGACCTCTCTGATTGGATATACCCAGTAAACTTGGATAATCAGATCCTGGAGTTTAGGGGAGAGGGCAAGAGGTAGAGAGGATGGATATCAGCATATTTTTAAAACAGAAAATAGTTAAGATCACCCAAGACAATCTAGAATTATTAGAAGGGAGTAAGAAAGGCATTATTGGGAAACTTTCCAGCTTGAATTCTCATATTCTTTCTAATCTCCTGGTTGAGTTTTTGGAGTGCTGTTCTCTCTGTGCAAAACCCCTCCCTTGACCGACCCTCTCTCCTTTCCTCTATTTTTTAACTTGGCACTTCCCTCTCCTGTTCTAGGTCTCAGTTTAGATAGCACCTTTCTCTAGAAGTTCATAACACTGTGTATTCCCCCCTTTATTGTTCTTATCACCCAATTTTTGATGGTTTGGACACTAGTTGTTATTCCTCACTAAATTTTATGTTTTGTGAACTCAGGGGTAAGGGCAGCAGCTGGCACAATGAATGCACAGTACTTGTCAGAGTGAATGCATTTGAGTTTCAAGAACCAAAGAAAGGCAGTATTTCAAGAAGAGAAATATCAACTCTTCCAGATTAGTCAAATAAAATAAACTCAAAAAAAAAAAAAAGATTTATTGGGTTTGGCAGCTGGAGATCCATAGCGATTTTTTTGTTTATTTGTTTGTTTTTTTTTTGAGACGGAGTCTCGCTCTGTTGCCCAGGCTGGAGTGCAGTGTCGCGATCTCAGCTCCCTGCAACCTCAGCCCCCCAGGTTCAAGCAATTCTCCTGCCTCAGCCGTCCAGGTAACTGGGAGTACAGGCATGCGCCACCACACCCAGCTAATTTTTTTGTATTTTTTTGGTAGAGATGAGGTTTCACCACATTGGCCAGACTGGTCTCAAACTCGTGACCTTGTGATCCGCCCACCTCGGCCTCCCAAAGTGCTGGGATTACCAGCGTGAGCCACCACACCCGGCCTCCTTAGTGATTTTAGTAAGAGTAAGTTCAGTGCAGTGATGACAATAGAATGCAGAGTGCAGTTGCTAGAATATAAACAGGAAATAAGAAGATAAAGACAACTCATGTGAAATACCTTTTCAGAGGGCTTAGGTAAACTATAGGAATTATTCTCCTTGTACTCTAATACTTATTATGGGTTGTATTTATAACTATAGTATAATATAATGGATGACTGCGTGGGCTTCCCCACTTAGCATTTGTTAAGTTAATCGTTAACATTAAGCATTTGTTAATGCCCGAAGCATTAGACTTTGGGCAAGTTGCTTAATCTTTCTAAACCTCAGTTATTTTATCTATAAAATGGGGATAAAATAAGACCTACCTCACGAAGGTGTGGTAAGGATTGAAATTGAAATGTAAGAGCATGTAGCATGCTTTGAACACAGTTCTTGGCATAGAAAGTGCCCAATAATTGTTAGTTTCTTGTAGCTATTACATGCCAGGTCCTGTACCGAGCATTTTATATGCATTATCTCTTGGACTCACCGGAAGACCTACTGTTTTAATTTCTGTCGATGATAAAACTGCATCACAGAGAGGTTACCAAATTTGCCCAAGGTCACAGGACAGGACTAGTAAGTGGTCTTGGTTCATCACTGTCAAATTTACTAATCACCTTGTGAAAAATTAAGATTAGATGGTTGTCTTATTTTACAACTTAGAAGATGATTGAAGACATTTTGTTGTAGGTGGAGAGCCAGATTGCAAGTAGCTCAGTGAATTGTGTGGGTGAGTTAAGCAATCTTTTTTTTTTTTTTTTTTGAGACAGAGTTTTGCTGTTCATGCCCAGGCTAGAGTGCAATCTCAGCTTACTGAAACCTTCACCTCCTCAGTTCAAGTAATTCACCTGAACTCCTGACCTCAGGTGATCTGTCTGCATCAGCCTCCCCAAGGTGCTGGGATTACAGGCGGGAGCCACCATGCCCAGCTGAGTTAAGCAATCTTTATGTAGAGCTCTCCTTTGAGAAAGAAGTTGGTTGCTTCAAAGGAAGATAAATGGGACAGTGGCTTGGAAGAGGTAATGGAGGCTAGGAAGAGTGTTTATCAACAAAGGAGGCTGGGCACAGTGACTCACACCTGTAATCCCCACACTTTGGGAGGCTGAGATGGGAGGATCACTTGAGCCTAGGAGTTTAAGACCAGTCTGGGAAACATAGGGTGACCTCTGTCTCCACAAAAAATAAAAATAAAAAAAATTAGCCAGGCGTGGTGGTGTGTGCCTGTGGTCCCAGCTATGAGGGCTGAGGTGGGAGGATTGCTGGAGCCTGGGAGGTCGAGGCTGCAGTAAGCCATAATTGAGCCACTGCATTCCAGCTTGGGTGACAGAGTGAGACCCTGTCTGAAAAAAAAAAAAAGAAAAGAAAAGACGGAAATGTGTTTTTAGACGTGAGGGAATGGATTCCCTGAAGGGAGAAGGATGAAAGATAAGAAAGGATAAGTGATGGACAAGTTCTTGAGGTAAGATAAGAACACAGGAAGACTGGTCAGTCTTAGAGGAAAGAATGAATGAGCAAAGAAATTTTGAGGCTTGTAATGACACAGGATGGAACACTATAGTCACTGTGGTGTCAGTCATTTGAGATGAGTAGGACAGAAGAAGGAGGGCATGAAGTGAATTCATGCCTGAAGGAGTTGGCTAGGTTCTCAATATCCTTCTATAGAATGGGATAAAAGGTCAATTTGAGAAGTGTTGGGGAAGGGGACTTTTTAAGCACTATTTAGAACGCTTCTGAGGCTTTAAAATACTCATTTTTAAAATGGTCCCCAAAAATTTATAAATTAGAAGCAGCAGTGGTAAACATTTTTAGGAAAGTGACTCTTGAAAAGTTTATTTTTTGGTTTGTGACCTATTGAGCTTATTTATTATGTAAGTAGAACACACTCATTTGAAAGTTTAAATTGTGCAAAAGGCAAAAGAAATTTTCTTTTCTCTCTTCCATAACACTGTCTCTTACCCCTCCACACTGTCTTCCACAACACTCTCCCCTACCCCGCCACACTCAGTTCTCCATAAAACTATCTCCTAGTCGCCACACTGTCTTCCATAACACTCTCCCCTACCCCGCCACACTGTCTTCCATAACACTCTCCCCTACCCCGCCACACTCAGTTCTCCATAAAACTATCTCCTAGTCGCCACACTGTCTTCCATAACACTCTCCCCTACCCCTCCACACTGTCTTCCATAACACTCTCCCCTAACACTCTCCCCTACCCCGCCACACTGTCTTCCATAACACACACTCCCCTACCCCGCCACCCTGTCTTCATAACACTCTCTCCTACCCCTCCTCTCCCCTACCCCGCCACACTCTCTTCTCCGTAACACTCTCCCCTACCCCTCCACACTCTCTTCTCCATAACACTATCTCCTACCCCGCCATTGTCTTCCATAACACTTCCCCCTACCCCTCCACACTCCGTCTTCCATAACACTCTCCCCTACCCCACCACGCTCTATTCTGCATAACACTATCTCCTACCCGATCACACACCTGTTCTCCTAGAAATCACCACTGTAAATTGTTCCCTTTGTAGCCATATGTACATTTTCTGTTTCTGTGTGTCTCTGTATATACATATGCACAGAAGTGCATAGATAAAATATATGTCCTTTTCAAAAAATCTTAAGTGGGACTCTGGCTATGCATATTATTCTGTAACTTGTTATTTGGATTAACACTGTGTCTTAGACATCTTTCTATGTGGAGCGTATAGATCTTCCTTGTTCTTTTAAATGGCAGTATATTTGTCTATGGAAGGACTTAATTTATTTAACCCATACCTTGTTGATGGCTTGTGTTTTGCTTTTATTTTTTCCTGTTTGTTTTTGCTGTTACAAGAAATGCTTCCTTCCATCTTAGTGTATCTGCCTTTGTACCCTTGAATGAGAAGGTTGCTGCTTCAAAGGATGTGTTCATTTTGAATTCCGATAGGGGTTGCTTATTCTTCCTCCAGTGATACACTGATGTAGCCCCCCTGCCCACAATGTATGGTCATGCCTGTTTTCTCACCCCTTACCAGTACTGGACATTGGGCAGTAATAAACTTTTAAAGATTTGCTACTCAGGCTAAAAGTGTCTCTTTGTTTTAGGGTGCATTTCCTCATTTGAATGAAGTGAAGATTCTTCCTTGTTTAGTGACCATTTGTCTTTATTTTTCTGTGAACTGCTTTTGTCACTTTTCTGTTGTCTTTTTTGTCTTTTTCCTAAAGCACACTTTGTAGCCCTTTGTTGTAAAATGTTGGAAATATTTTTCCCAGTTTGTCATTTTATCTTTGACTTTATGACTGTCTTTCTATTCCCCAGTAGGAAGTACTTAATTTTTATGTACTCATATTTGGTAGGCTTTTTCTTTATAGGTTCTTTTGGCTGTAAGTGATACATTTAAACCCAGCTATTGCTCATTTAAATTAGAAGCTTTTCCATTAGAACCACACTGACGATGTCTTTAAATATATCTTGAAAAAAATTTTCCCCTATTCTTTTAGCTGTTGTTCTTGAAAATAATGTGTTTTTAAAGGAATATCTACAAATGGAAATGGTGATGATATCCAGCAAATTTTTTTAAATGGTGTAAAACCATTTGTACTCCTTTAGTAATTTTTTGGTAAAAAATTTGTACTCCTTTAGTAATTATTTTAAAAATGATCAGAGGGTGCATTTTTTAACTGTTTTATTTTTTGAATTATTGTTTAACTTATTATATGTATTCATTTCTACAGAATTATAAGGCTGTCTGCAGAGATTTGAAAAATGGCAACAAATGAAAGTGTCAGCATCTTTAGTTCAGCATCCTTGGCTGTGGAATATGTAGATTCACTTTTACCTGAGAATCCTCTGCAAGAACCATTTAAAAATGCTTGGAACTATATGTTGAATAATTATACAAAGTTTCAGATTGCAACATGGGGATCCCTTATAGTTCATGAAGCCCTTTATTTCTCGTTCTGTTTACCTGGATTTTTATTTCAATTTATACCTTATATGAAAAAATACAAAATTCAAAAGGTGAGTATAAGGGACTAGAAATAGAATATTATCATTAATGTTGCTGAATATTTTAAAAGTAAATAGGGCTTTGTTTTGAGAGGCTAAATCAGTGATATCCAATAGAAATATAATGAAGCCACGTGTGTAATTTTAAATTTTCTAATAGAATACATAGAAAAGGTAAAAATAAATAAGGAAATTAATTTCATAATGTGTATTATTTAACTCAGTAAGTGTAAACTATTGCTGGGTACAGGGTCCATGCCTGTAATTCCAGCACTTTGGGAGGCCAAGGCAGGAGGATTGCTTGAGGCCAGGAGTTCAAGACCATCCTGGGAAACCTGGCAAGACCCTGTCTCTACAAAAAAATACAAAAATACCCAGGCATGGTAATGTAAGTCCTAGCTACTTATGAGGCTGAAGCAGAAGGATTGCACCACTATACTCTAGCGCAGGCGACAGAGTGAGACCTTGTCTCAAAAAAGAATAAGAAATAAATGTAAATTATTATTTCAACCAGTAATCAAAATCTTAAAAATGCCTAATGAGATATTTAATAAGTCTTTGCAATCCCGTGTGTATTTTACATTAATTTTAGTCTATCTCAATGTAGGCTAGCCATGTTTAAAGTGTTTGGTAGCCACATGTTACTAGCTGCTCCTGAATTGAATAACACAGTCCTAGGTCATTATTGATAATATTTCAAGAATAGTTTATTAGATTGGGCTTTAAGTAGATGTGATGGTTATCTAATTTAAGTTTACAAATTTTAATGTTTAAGCTAGCTGGAAAGGAAAGGTATGGTGATTTGTGCATATTTTTCAGTTCACCCCAACTCTATGTTCCAGCAAATCTCAGGGACTGTTAATACAGTATGACCTTGATCAGGGCTATCAAAGTTTTTTTCCCCTAAATATATGGTAGGTAGTTCTGCAGCATTCATATCATCCCAAATAAGGAGGTGAAGCTCCTCGTTTCTGGATATTTGCTTCATTGCACTAAATATTGAGAGGTCGCTATGTACATGACAAGGTGGAATCTAGTATGTAGTCTATGAGCTTGACATGAGAATTTGGCGTAGCTTACTAGAAAGATGAATTCTTTGTCAGCATTTGGTAAGCTGATGATAGTTTCTAGTGTTTACTGTTTACTTTTTGAAAAAGTCGTTCCAAACTAAAATTCAAGGGCATACAGTCTTGGTAGAAAGTAGACCGCTGAGAGTATTCATCTGTGGAAAGTAATTTCCATTCACTCAGTACAATTGGCCCTCCTTATCCATGGGTTATGTATCCATGGATCCAACCAACTGCGGATCAGAAATATTCAGGGGAAAAAATTGTGTCTATACTGTACATGTACAGTCTTTTTTTCCTTGTCATTATTCCAAATAACAACTATTTATAGAGCATTTGCATTTTATTAAGTATTATAAGTACTGTAGAGATGATTTCAAGTATACGGGAGGATATGTATAGGTTATAGGTGATGTCAAATACTATGTCATTTTGTTATCAAGCACTTGAGCATCTTCAGCTTTTGGTGTTTGCAGAAAGTCCCAGAACCAGTCCCCGAAAGATACCAAGGGACAACTGTATATATTTTGGATGGCAGTCTGTACACATTCTCTGTTATCATTCTGTTAGTTTCACAGCCTCTCCCAGAGGCTCACTTTAAGCAAGTGTTAATATTAATCCTCTCTGGGGATAATACAGGGGTCAGATGACGGCAGACTCCAGGCCAAAGGTAAAAAGAGCAAAGGGTAAAGGTGAAGGAAATGAAAAATAATGTAACCCAAAGGAGAGTATTCTGTGACCCTCAATTAAGGTCACAGAAGTTCCAAAGTGCTTTTTAGAAAAGCACCTGCTTTGAAAGGCAGAATTAAGTTTGGATGTCTAAGTTCTAATGCACCTTTAGGGTGATTGTGGCTGCCATGTGTCACCCAGTGATTTATTTATAGAGCTGATGCATTGTATGGCTGGCCAGGCAAAAGCATCCTTTTTCTCCTTCACTGCACTTTCCAAGTGACTCATTGGTTGGAAGTAGTAACCTTTCCAGAGAGAGGAAGAGCTTATTCAGGCAAGGATATATGAGCAGCTTTAAAATATAGTGTGGCAAAGGAAAGAACAAGCTGTAGTCTAGTTGGTCAGAACTGGTTGTTTATGAACAGATTGAAAGGCTGGGTAATATGGCTTCAAGTCTGTACTCAGCAAGTCTTTACGTTTCATAGCCATTAAAGTCCATGCTTTGAGCATTTTTGATAAAACGTGATTTTAAATCAGGACTAGTTTTCACAAGTTAAAGGAGTTTTAAAAGAAACCAAAATATCAATACCAATTAATTACAGGTTTATGCATTTTGAAGGCAGATACCCTGATTAACAATGAGGGTATCAATTGTTTAAGAGAAAATATTTGAGAATTATATTTAACATATACAATACGTGTTTTTATTCTTAAAATTGTCAAAAAGAAGAAGCTGGTGGTGGTGGTGAAATAGTACTAAAGACTTTCTGCTTTCAAACAGAACAGACAACTGGAGAGCTAATGCACATCCTTGCTAGTTAGGGGAAATTTCACAGGAATGAAAAAGTAAAGCAGACTTTGCAGGATCTATTTCTTTCAAAAAAAAAAAATCATACATCTTAGTAATTCTCCAAAAATTTTCCTCAAAGATAAATGTACTAAAAATATTATTTCTGAAGTGTGTGGCCCTTGTAAAGGTATTCCTTTATATTAAGTACAGTTATGCATAAAGTAAAATGTGGTAAACTTTCATTTTGCACTAGGTATGAATTTGTATCGCTAACTGTAACTAATTTATGTATACTCTAAATGGTATAGCGTGTGATTTTATTATAGTTGCTTAACTTTGTAATTTCTGTAACTACATCGATATCACAGTCTACCCGGGAAATTAAGTTTGTTAGCCATAGTTTCTGTAGGAGACAGTACTATTGCCAAACGAAGCCTGAATCTCATTTATTTCGTCCCCAATTACAGAGTGAAGGTTTAGAAGAGTGGGGTTAGATAATGCTCAGATTAGAAATACAAAGGCAGTTGTCAGATGCTCTCATTTTACTGTTGAAGAAACTGAGTTGTAAACATTACAAGAGCTAGTTAACTGGTGAGTAGCAGCCCTGGTATTAGAGCACAAGTCTCTGGCTTGATTCTTAGTTCAGTGCTTTTCCTATTTTTGTCAGGAAGATAACCCTTAAAGAATTTCAAGAACAGAACTGAATCTGGAGACCTAGATCTTAGTTAGTCCTACTGCTGCTAATAACTGCGTGTGTGACCCTCCCCAAGCTGGTTGACCTCTTTGGGCGTCTACTGATGCTCCGTAGTTCCCGTACTTTGGATATCATGTTGAAATAAAATAGTCTTGTTGGCAGATTTCTGAGTTTTTCAGCAGTGACATTTAAAACGAAGCAATAACTGATACTTATTGTCACCATCGTTTTGTAAAACCCAAAGCACTTTTTTTATATCTTAAGTGCAGTCCTATAAATTGAATACATTTAGTTTTGTTTTGTTTTGTTTTGTTTTGTTTTGCTTTGTTTTTTATAATGGCCTGCTAAGCAAATGGGTATCCTGATGAGGTCTTAAGAACATCTCGCGTTGATCTAACTTTTCTCATTTTGACTGGAATCTGTGAACTCCATAAATCAGGACACATCTCTGTACCTCTCAACACAGAGAGTTTGTAATTCTGTCATTGGATATGAACAAAAGTGCACTTATTTATTGGAATGAATACCACTGAGTGCCTGGAAGCATCGACTTACTGTGTACAAGGCTTCCCATGCTTCGTGTACAACTTCTTCAATTGCGGACACCCACCTGTAATCTTAGCATATTATATTTCTTCTTCTCTGAAACTTCTGGTAAAAGAAATGAAGTGAATGATGTGTGGCAGCAAAGACTGGAGAATTATTCATTCTGTAGTGTTTCTTTGTTTGAGATCATTATGGCTGGGTGCATCTGTTAACAGTTTCTTCACCTAAAGTAGTGATAGTAGTTGTCAAGAATTTAGAAAGTAAAGATTCCTGAGTCTTAGTTACTATAAAGTTAACATTTAACTGACATAGAATTAAGGTCTAACATAAACAGAGAAAAAATTAGGTCAAGTTAAACTCTGATAGCAGAGATTAATATTAGATATTGTGATTTTTCTCCATAGGATAAGCCAGAGACATGGGAAAACCAATGGAAATGTTTCAAAGTTCTTCTCTTTAATCACTTCTGTATCCAGCTGCCTTTGATTTGTGGAACCTATTATTTTACAGAGTATTTCAATATTCCTTATGATTGGGAAAGAATGCCAAGATGGTATGTAGATAAAAATTTGGCTTTTACATACAATTGTGGCTTATTCAATTAAGTTATAGTTAATGTTTACCTTTTTTCTTAATTTTAATTAATGTTTGTTCTAAACTTTGGAAGTAAATAAATAGTAGAAAACTAAACCATAGTAAAATCTTAAAATGTTTCCATTTTTACATCTTTTAAATATTTTATTGGAAGGTGAGCGTCTAGTATCAGAAGTTTCCATAACATATTTTGTATGTTTATATACATATGTAAGTGCTTATGTTAACAAAAAATATGTCACATTTTAAGTTTAAAATAAATGAAATATATGAGAATCATTTATGAGGTTTATAGAAATTGTGTTCATATAAACAAAAATGTGTACGTATATATATACACATATATATACACACACATACATATATATACTCGTGCATCACTTAACAGGGATACCTCTTGTGAAACGTGTCATTAGGCAAGTTGTGCAAACATTGTAATGAAATGAAATTGGTCTAGTGGGCAGTCTCTTTAACCTTACATCAGATTATGTAGCTGTATCTGGTGGTTTTGAGAATTTCTTTATGAATATATCCAATTAGGTCAACCTGGTAACCTGGGGTGTTTAGTTTTATGTAATGTCTCAAGCATCCCCACTAAAAGTCTGGATAGTTTAAGGAAACATTATTTCTTACACATTACAACATTTTTATCTTAAAGGTATTTTCTTTTGGCAAGATGCTTTGGCTGTGCAGTCATTGAAGATACTTGGCACTATTTTCTGCATAGACTCTTACACCACAAAAGAATATACAAATATATTCATAAAGTTCATCATGAGTTTCAGGTATGTAAGAGTTATATTTAATTCTTTCTGTTCAAGGCAAAATGTCTGTTTTCATTGCCCGAGCATTTTTCTAAAATTGTTGGTAATGTTTTTATTTTCTTTTCCTTTGACATGATTATTAAGAACAACACACACACACACATACAAACAAGTCAGTTCTACACATTGTCTTCATTATTTAAATTTCATGGTAAAGTGACATCTGAAAGAAAAGTATTACATGAAAGTTTGGACTTCCATCCTTGTGGACAGTGCTACACTGGCACAGCTAGATCCTCACATTGCTAACTCCCACAAAAACAGTGACTTTTATTAGAACTGCTTTTTTTTTATTTTTTTGGAGACGGAGTTTTGTTCTTGTTGTCCAGTCTGGACTGCAATGGCATGAGCTCAGCTCACTGCAACCTTCACCTCCTGGGTTCAAGCAATTCTCCTGCTTCAGCTTCTCAAGTAGCTGGGATTACAGGCATGCGTCACCACGCGTGGCTAATTTTGTATTTTTAGTAGAGACGGGATTTCACTATGTTGGTCAGGCTGGTCTCGAACTCCTGACCTTGGGTGATCCACCCACCTTGGACTCCCAAAGTGTTGGGATTACAGGTGTGAGCTACCATGGCCGGCCTATTGGAACTGCTTTGATGTAGCTTTATCAAACTGGCTATGTATGTTTTGCATTGATCGTGGTTACATGGTATGCAAGTGTATGGCTAGATAAATCATCACTACATATAGAATCAATATAACTTTGTGAAACTTTATGCGTAAATAGAATATATGTATTAGTGAAGTTCTCCAGTGAAGCAGAATCATTGGGACATATATACACAGATAGATTTATTTTAAGGAATTGGCTCATGCAAGTGTGGGGCTATCAAGTCTGAAATCTGTAAAGCAGGCTACAGACTGGAAATCCGGGTAAGAATTGTTGCAGCATTGCGTCCAAATTCTGTGGCGCAGCAAGTTGGAAACTCAGCCAGGGTTTCGGTGTTGCAGTCTTGAGGATCCTTCTTCAGGAAACCTCAGCCTTTATCCTGAAGGCCTTCAAATGATTGGATGAAGCCCACCCTCATTATGAAGGGTAATCACCTTTACTCAGAGTCTACTGATTTAAATGTTAACAACATCTAAAAAATACCTTCACAACAACATCTAGACTGATATTAATCAAACAGTTGGGTATCATAGCCTAGCCAAGTTGACACATAAGATTAACCATCACAATAGCTAAGAAATTGAGAATTTCTTATCTGTTTGCTTTAGGCTCCATTTGGAATGGAAGCTGAATATGCACATCCTTTAGAGACTCTAATTCTTGGAACTGGATTTTTCATTGGCATCGTGCTTTTGTGTGATCATGTAATTCTTCTTTGGGCATGGGTGACCATTCGTTTATTAGAAACTATTGATGTCCATAGGTGAGTATTGATTTCTGTTCAGGTATAAAATATAATGAAATATATTTATTTTCATGGCTGTCAGATTATCATATTTCTAAGTAGACTAATAGGAGAAGTTAATCTTCTTAATGTTATATTAAGAAAACATAATTGTTGGATATAAGTTTAAATAATAGTTGTTTTTACATTCTAGCCTATGCTGTTCTAATTTTTGTAGTGATAATGTGTTATTAGGGCAAATATATATTTAGGACAAGCAATTTCTTTATCCTTCTGTAAAAAACCTAAACCTAACTCATATTTGAAAAAAATATCAAAGCATTCAGCCTTCATTGAATAAGACTTTCTAATCTCTACTGTTCAGCACTGATAAAAGCACTTGCAAGATGAAACTACTGCTTGTAGTATGTACATATTTCAAATGCTTCCTTTCTGTTGATTGGAAGACATTTTGTGGTAAATTATTTCTATTGAATGCCTTCTTAAATGCTTATTCTAATTGTTCATTATTTTTTAATTATATGTTCATTGCATTTTGACTTGGGACGTACTTTTGTACTCATGAATGCAGAATATCAAATTCTAAGAATTATTTTTGAAGTGCTAAAGTGGCAAAATTAATGCTTCTAGTCCTAGCCAGAGAATATTCTTCTGCAGAAAAATTGTAATTAACATTTCTTTCATTTTTTTCTATCCATTGTTTCTTTCTGCCTTCCTTCCTCTAAGCCCCTCAAAGGAAGAGAGGGTTAGAGAGATTCACATAAGTATAACTGGATGTCTGATTGTAGATACGTAGTTAGAAATAAAGGAGCATACTTTAAATGGGACTCTTTTGAAGCCATTTGTCTTCTCCCAACTGTAGAAAAGTACACTGGTATTTTGGTTAATTGTGGTACATTTGATTCCAACTTGTCATTGCCTAAAAAACTAAATGAAGTTGCTATACAGGGATTCATGGGCCTGCCCTTTTTAATACTTGATACTAATTTTATGTGACTTTCCCTAAAAACATATTTAGTGTTTTGGGCTTCATTTATAAGTGTTATAGATTATGGTGAGAAAGCGTCCTCTAAAACATAAAAGAAAATTAATTCTTAAAAATCTGTGTCTAAAGATTCATTACTATAATCCCTCTCTTCCATCATTCACATATTTTATCATAAAATAAATGATTTTCATAGATTTTTTTAAAGGATTTTTTTTCTTAGCGTGGTTTCTAGAATATACACCATTTTCTGTGTTTGCTGTTTGTAAACATCTTGGAAATAAAGTGGTCTAGGCAAAGTGGAGTGTTACCTAAATTGGTTAATGTGAGCACATGATTATTAATAGAAACAACAATTATTTGAGATGTATTTATTCCTTAATAATCTTTATCATTTTTGTTTCAGTGGTTATGATATTCCTCTCAACCCTTTAAATCTGATCCCTTTCTATGCTGGTTCTCGGCACCATGATTTCCACCACATGAACTTCATTGGAAACTATGCTTCAACATTTACATGGTGGGATCGACTTTTTGGAACAGACTCTCAATATCATGCCTATAATGAAAAGAGGAAGAAGTTTGAGAAAAAGACTGAATAAATATCTCATGTAAACCTTCCTGAAAGATAAACGTTTTCCTGAATTCAGAAGCTAGTAGCTAACATCGCTTCTGGAGAGCAGAAATAAGCATGTCTTCTGGCTACTAAGTGATAAAAAGAACATTAACAACCTTTAATTACCTTCCTAGTGGGAACTTTTTCTACTTTACCTACAAGTTCTATATATGTAGAAATGAATGAATATATATTTAAGTACAGTTTTCATGAGAAAGTTTTAAAGGCCATGTTCCTAAGCTTCCAAGAAGGTTTTGGGTACTAGAAGTATTAATCTATGACTTTTCTCCCAGTAAAACCATAGGCCTGAAGTTGACATTGGTCTTTAAATCTTTTAGATATATCCTGGTCATTTCAGAAAATTCTTCATAGTGGTGTTGGCCTTATATTTAACTTTTTTGGGTTTTTTTTGAGATGAAGCCACACTGTGTCGCCTAGGCTGGAGTGTAGCGGCACAATCTCGGCTCACTGCAACCTCTGCCTCCCAGTTCAAGCAATTCTCCTGCCTCAGCCTCCCAAGTAGCTGGGATTACAGGCACCCACCACCATGCCCAGCTAATTTTTGTATTTTTGTAGAGATGGGGTTTCACAATGTTGGCCAGGCTGGTCTTGAACTTCTGACCTCAAGTGATCTGCCCACTTTGGCCTCCCAAAGTGCTGGGATTATAGGTATAAGCCACTGCGCCCAGCCTTTTTAACTTTAAACATGTTTTAGAATTTGCCTAAAGATCAAAATGTCATGGATGGAACCTCATCAGTTGATGGCAGTGAGTGACTAAAGCTTCCAAATCAAGAAAAGCCAGCACCAAGAACTTCCATTCTAATCTAGAGCTGACCAGTTTGAGCTGATTCTCCTTGAAGAGTCCTTCTTGATTGCAGTGCAGTACTGGCATTTCTGAGTGGATATAAGTGGAGTGTTTTAGTCTAAAGGCTTTTCAAGTTACTTGAATTTTTTAAAAAATTGAGGAGCTTTATTTCTATTTACCCTTTCATTTTTGTATATTAAATTTCCATTGTCATTAAAAACTGTATCTTGAAAGTTTGTGAACTGACTTGCTGTATTTGCACTTTGAGCTCTTGAAATAAATGTGATTTTTGTCTGATTATCTGGTTTCCAGTTTTAAACATTAACTGTCACCTTTTATTCTTAAAATTGAAAGTACAGAAATTAAGTTATTAAGTTTTACAATAGAAGGATTGGTTTCAATTTTTTTTAAGTGCTTCCGTTGCCGAAATGTTTCCTGGCTGTTTGAACATGAATTTTTCAGGTTTAATTATTGTGGGAAATCGTCTTGACCTAGTAAAGCAATACATATTGAAGCAGCTCTTTGCCCTGCTTAGATAATGTACGTTTTCTGTACAGTTGAAGAATAGAGCTAAACTTTTCAGGACTGATAGTATCTCAAGTATCTAAGTTGTAACTCATCAAGGGTTGGTAATTCTTAGATATGGTGGTAATTGTTTTTATTTTTTTAACTGTGGAGTCATTATCTGGTGACTTCCTTTTTTTTTCTTTTTTTGAAAGCTTACGCAGTAAAGATGTCCAAGTAAGGGATTCAGGTACTTAAAACTGACAATGTTTTGTTTGTAAGTCATGCTTTATACCTTGTATGTGGTTCATATGCCCACCGTGTGTGTGTGTGTGTGTGTGTGTGTGTGTATGTGTGTAAATTTGTTACAACCCTCAACAAATTTGGGGCTGGCTGCAATTAAAATTGTGCTGTTTGCTACAAATAGAGCTACCATACGATCCAGAAATCCCATTACTGGGCAATTATCTAAAGGAAGTGAAATCTGTATATGGACGAGACATGTGCACCCTCAAGTTTATTGCAGCACTTCACAATAGCCAAGAGAGGGAATCGGCGTAGGTGTGGAGTAAGAAAATGTGGCATATATACACAATGGAATACGTCTCAGCCACAAAAAGGAACCTTGTCATTTGTGGCAACATGGAAGGAACTGGGAGACACTGTGTTAGGTGAAATAAGCCAGGAATAAAGTTAAATGCTGCGTGTTCTCACTCGTGGAAGCTAAAAAGAGTTGATCTCAGTAGTAAAATACCAGAGGACACTTGAGGCTGGGAAGGGAGGGAGCACAGAGGGATAGAAACAGATTTGTTAAAGAAGATAAAATTACAGTTGGAAGGGAGAAATACTAATGTTCTATACCACCATAGGATGACTATAGCTAAAAGGAGAATATTGACTCTTCCCAACACAAATGATAAATGTCTGAGTTGATGGATGTGCTAATCACTATACATTATATATATTGAAATGTCACTGTGTACTCCACAAATATGTACAATTGTATGTCAATTTAAAGAGTGTGCTTTTATTTTGGGAGGCCAAGGCGGGTGGATTACCTGAGGTCAGGAGTTCGAGACCAGCCTGACCCAAATGGTGAAACCCCATCTCTACTAAAGATACCAAAAATTAGCCGGACATTGTGGCGGGTGTGGTGGCAGGCATCTGTAATCCTGGCTACTCGGGAGGCTGAGGCAGGAGAATGGCTTGAACCCAGGAGGTGGACATTGCAGTGAGCTGAGGTCACACCATTGCACACCAACCTGGGCAACAAGAGCGGGAAACTCCATCTCAAAAAAAAAAAAAAGTCTGCTGTTTAGTTATAACTATAAGAATTCTTTTATCTTCTACCTTTTACTCCCTAATACTCATGGAATGCCCAGTATCTGAATTAGCAATAAAAGGGTGACTCCCTGTTAGCACTTAGGGAGAGAGTGACACCTGCTGCTGGAAGCTCTGCTAAATGTTTTAAACCAACTTGGTAAATTCCAACTCATGCTTCATACTACACGTTTATTGAGCACTTCCTTTGTGTCCTGAACTGTGCTATGCTTAGTATGCTGTGATTTTAATGCACGTTCTCATTTAATTTCTGAAGTAGATGCTATTTTCTCTATTTGACAGATGAGAGAATTGTCTGAGAGGTTCAGATCACAGGCCTGGTCTTTTGGCTTTTGAAACTGTGCTTGTGGCTACTATGTTCACTATGCTGGAGAGTTGCATCTTCTATAAAACTCGTAGGGAATACTTTTAAACGTGATATTTGAAGGGAAATAAAGTTCTAAACCAGTAGTCATCCAGGAAGTGCTAAGACACATACAAGTATGTTCGTATGGAGTAGACAGACTTTGAGCTAA
The DNA here is from genome assembly GCF_000951035.1 of Colobus angolensis palliatus. Classification (NCBI taxonomy): domain Eukaryota; kingdom Metazoa; phylum Chordata; class Mammalia; order Primates; family Cercopithecidae; genus Colobus; species Colobus angolensis. The sequence goes on along the minus strand of NW_012118487.1, from coordinate 22,374,250 downwards.
CTTACCAGCCAAACCTTTCTTTTTAAAATTTCCTAAATTAAGCTTCTAACTATACTGGCATTTGATAATGAGACAAAAATAAATATGAAGACTAGAATACAAAACAGAGTACATAACTCTGATGCTAGCAAATAATTCACAAGATTTTTTTTTTTTTTTTTTTTTTTTAAAAACAGGGTCTTGCTCTGTCTCCCACGGGAGTGCAATGGTGCCATCTTGGCTCACTGCAGCCTCCACCTCCTGGGTTCAAGTGATCCTCACGTCTCAGTCTCCTGAGTAGCTAGGACCACAGGTGTGTGCCACCACATGCAGCTAGTTTATTTTTTGTAGAGACGAGGCTGCACTATGTTGCCCAGGCTGATCTTGAACTGGCTCAAGTGATCCTCCCACTTCAGCCTCCGTGCCCCGCTGACAAGAGATACTCTTTGTTTCTTGGATTATCTATTTGGATTTTACTAATTGTTTAAAAGTTTAGTTAATATTATAATTTAAAAATTAGTAGTAGAGTATGCTTAGAATTATATTGGTATAATTAACTAGTATTTTACTCTTTGCTACATATTTGGCTAAAGACAGTTAGACCTTTGGACAAGATTGGTTCTTTGGAGACTCTTACCCCAACTTCAAATTCTCATGCTCTTATGTAAAACTTAGTAGGATTTTTGTTTTGTTTTGTTTTGTTTGAGATAGAGTCTCGCTTTGTCGCCCAGGCTGGAGTGCAGTGGCACGATCTCGGCTCGCTGCAACCTCGCAACCTCGGCCTCCCTGGTTTAAACAATTCTCCTGCCTCAGCCTCCTGAGTAGCTGGGATTACAGGTGCCCCCCACCACTCCCAGCTATTTTTTTGTATTTTTTAGTACAAACAGGGTTTCACCACGTTGGCCAGGCTGGTCTTGAACTCCTGACCTTGTGGTCCGCCCGCCTTAGCCTCCCAAAGTGCTGGGATTACAGACGTGAGCCACCGCACCCAGCCTAGTAGGGCTTTTTAATTCCACATTTAAGTTCTGTATTTCCATAGAGAGAGATAGTATCTAAGCTCTTCCTGAAGAGTGAGCACCTTGTTTCTGAAGATTTAGCCCCTAATCCATTCTTGCAAAAGAATAGAATTTTTCAGCCAATGTTAGAAAGAGTAGCATGCCATTAGTCTAATGAATGCTGTCTCTGCAAGTGACTGCCAAATGTTGACATTCTTACATGAAATCATCAGAAGGCCATGGTAAAATGTCTTCAGTACATATGCTTAGAAGTCTGTTGCATTCTAAAAGACTAAAGAAAAAGGACATGAATGGCTAGAATCTAAGATATGAAATGTTACTTTCAAACTATCAAGAAAATAAGTAATTCAACTCAGGGACACAGGCTGCTCTTTGTGCACTCACAAAAAGAAAGAGACCGTGACGGAATGAGAACATGGGATAACTAACCTACAAGCTGCACACAGGATGCTGAAACAGCACTGCAGGGATAGTAACAGGAGAGATTGCTGTGCATGCCCTGCCAGCGGGTGTTGCTCCCTTGCTTTATGAAATTCCTTGGCTCCTGGTGATTGGCTCATTCCCTGGAAAGCCTTTCCCCCTCCTCTCTCTGGAGAGCTATTTCCTCATCTATGAAATGAGGATAATAATACTTCATGGGGGGTTTGTGAGGATTCAGTAAGATGCACCATGTGAAGTATGTGATGCGTGTAATGAATGTTAGCTATTTTTAAAATTCCCTCCCTTTATTTAAAGATCAGGTTCAAGACTCATCGCACCACTCCATCAGCCCCACTCTTCTTTCTGAGGTCTTATTTCTGCTTCAGATAAGATAAATCTCTCCCACTCTCCCTCACTCACAGTTCTGTAACACTCATCTCTATCACCTCTCAGCATACGCCACCTTGTGTTTTCTGCTCCAGACAGAGATTGGAAGATATTTTTGAAGAAACTGAACCCAACCCACAGAAAAATACGAAGTTTGAAAAGACTGACTTGCTGCCTGATTATTTAGAATGGTTTTACAATCACATTTGCAAATTGTATTGCTACCTCTTTTTTAGCCAAAGGTTTCTCTTTTGCACTGTGTGCTTTCATTCTTCTGCACATTTGCTCAGCCAGTGAGCAAATGTACCTAACAGTGAGCAACCATTTGCCTAACCCTCAGTCAGTGAAGGTTATTAATATGGTCAAAGGCACGCAGGTGGTTCGTGGCAAAGCTGACTGCAGAGCTGAGATCTTCCCACTCTGTGTGTATTTTCTTCCTTGTTATGTATACCTGGTACCTTGCCTTGAGCATGGTAGGAGTTCAATAAATATCTGTCATTTAAAACAAAGAGAGGACATTGTAATAGCATCATAATATAGGAGTGGTAATTAAGCTGCCATTTTAATAGTCAGTTCAGAAGGTTTTTAGTAATTAACAGCAAACGATGGGGCAGGAGAGGACAAGGAAAGAAGAGGGTTCTTGAAATACGAGCCAGAGTCAGAACCAGGTGTGGGGGCTGCCGGGTTCAGTTGAAGTCTGGCTACATTCTAATGCTTTGGCAACTTAAACTTTGATATCACTGGTGAATGTTCTTGTGGGATACGCAGCTTGATATGCTGTTTGAGGGACCAAATTATATATTAGAGCGCATTCATGTCCATTTAAGTTCATGTCCAGCTAATAAAGAAAATTTAGAACTATTTAGTCTGTTGGCAGATTTCAGTCAGACCTCTTGTATTCCGTGAAGGTTCTCTGAGCTTTCTTTTGCTATAAAATAATTCGTCCGATAATAATAAAATATCATGATGGTATAGAGGTAGGAGAATAAGGAACTGGTCACTGCCCAGGTGTAGGTAATATATCGTTAGCATATTAGAATGGGAAGCTGAGCTACCTAATTCCTGCATTTCTATGTCACAGGAAAATGATCTTCAAGTTGGAAAAGGAAACAGTTAAACTAGCCCTGTTCAAAGGGAACCAAATCCCAAAGAGGAGGACATTTTTAGCAAAGTGCTTCATACATTTTAATAAATTTTTTTTTTTTTTTTTTTTTTGAGACAGAGTCTCGCTCTGTCACCCAGGCTGGAGTGCAGTGTCACAATCTTGGCTTGCTGCAACCTCCACCTCCTGGGTTCAAGCGATTTTTCTGCCTCAGCCTCCTGAGTAGCTGGGACTATAGGTGCCCGCCATCATATCCGGCTAATTTTTTGTATTTTTAGTAAAGACAGGGTTTCACCATGTTAGCCAGGATGGTCTCGATCTCCTGACCTCGTGATCTGCCCACCCGGCCTCCCAAACTCCTGGGATTACAGGTGTGAGCCCCTGCACCTGGCCTTAAATAAACTTTTAAGTCTCCAAAGTCAGATAACTTACACTCCAGGTGACAGAAAGAATTTGCAAATGTGATTGTAAAACCATAGATGATCAGGCAGCAAGTCAATCTTTTCAAACTTTGTTAAGTATTTTTCTGTGGGTTTGGTTCAGTTTCTTCAAAAAAATCTTCCAATCACTGTCTGGGGCCGAAACTGCTCATATGTCTTCATGCTGGGAATCACATTTGTGGGAGGAGATAGGATCTGACAGTTGAGTGGGTTCCCTTTCACAGAATCCCTCTTCTGCCACCTGCCTACCTCACCCAAGGCCTCCCCAGCATCAGGAGAGTCCTGAGCCTCTTCTGCTCCGTTTCTCCAAAGAATAAATCTTCCCCTTGGGAAGTGTGGCTCTACAGAGTTGGAAAAGGGACCTGTGGCCTAAAGGTTTTGTAACAGAGTTTTGAGGTGAGATTGAAATACTGGCTTTTGGTATTATACAACACCATATTTAATTTTTAATGGAACTACATCATCCAAACACACTAGAAAAGCACACAGCTTGATGAATGGTTATATCCATGTGATCACTACACAATCAAGAGCGTGACTACTTCCTTTGTCAGTTTTCCACTTTGGACCAGAAATGTAGCTAGGGTCTTACCTGGTTCAGCAACTGAATCCAAATTCTCTTGACCAAGGAGATTTTCTAGTGCTGTGACTTGAGGCTTTCCCTGTAGCCTTGTCCTGTTAAACATGTTTATCATTGACCTAGATAGGGCCGCTGATGCCAAGCTTATCAAATTTAATACTGAGGCAGAGGAAAAACAGCAGCTAACACTTTGTTCTACAGGACAGAATCAAGATCCTGCAAAATGTTTCCCTTGATTTAAAAGTTCAGCTGCACAAATGGAGGAGAGGAAACGTAGCCAGGATTAATGGCAATATATACCTAAGAGCCGTAAGGATTTTAGTGGACTACAAGTGCTAGCTTCTCTACAACTTAAGACAACCGTAAGCTAAATTATTAAAGGTAAACCTAAATTACAGAGAAGACAATGATCTCCTTTTATTCTGCTTTGATTGGTCACGGGTGGAAAAGCATATTATGCTTAGTGCATCGTATATGACTAACATCCACAGGAGACAAGAGAGTAATCAGGATTTTTGTTGTTGTTTCGTGCTTGTTTTTGTTTCTGAGACAGAGTCTCACTCTATTGCCCAGGCTGGAGTGCAGCGGTGTGATCTCGGCTCACTGCAACCTCCACCTCCTGGGTTCCAGCGATTTTCATGCCTCAGTCGCCCAAGTAGCTGGGACTACAGGCACGCACCACCACACCCAGCTAATTTTTGTATTTTTAGTAGAGACAGGGTTTCACTATGTTGTCCAGACAAGTCTTGAACTCCTGGCCTCAAGCGATCCACCCACTTTAGCCTCCCAATGTGCTGGGATTACAGTCATGAGCCACTGTGTCCAGCAAGGAATTGCTTAAGGTCTAGCAGTAATTACACGAGATAATTAAAGGAAACAGAGGGATAGTCTAGAGCAGCTCTGTCAAGTACAGTAGTCATGAGCTGATGTGGCCATTGACGTCTCTGAGTACAGATTATAGAACATTTCTATTATTACAGAAAGTTCCATTAGTCAGAACTGGTCAGAGAAAAGAGAACTAAATAGAAATATCAAAGGTATGTTCAAATGTCTAAAATGATATTATGTAAAAGAGGGTGAGTTATTCATTATTGCCCCAGAAAGCATAAGTGTGTCAGGAAATAAAGTTCTAGGTGTTTGCTGTTTAAAAATTCAAACTTTGGAAAAACTTTCTTAAAATTAAAGCTAGTTATCTTCCCCTTCCTTGATCGCTTAGGCAGCAACTGTAGGATTCTTAGTCAGTATATAATGAAAGAGATCCTTAAAATGAGGATGGGTTTCTAAAACTAAATTTTATCTTATTATTTTATTTATTTTGAAACAGTCTCAATCTTTTGCCCAGAGTACACTGGCATAATCGTGGCTCACTGCAACCTCTGCTTCCCAGGTTCAAGCAATTCTGCCTCAGGCTCGTGAGTAGCTAGGACCACAGGCGTGCGCCACCACACCCGGGGCTAATTATTGTATTTTTTAAGTGGAGAAATGGTTTCACTATGTTGGCCAGGCTGGTCTCAAACTCCTGACCTCAAGTGATCTCCCTGCCTCAGCCTCCCAAAGTGCTGGGATTACAGGCATGAGCCACTGCACCGGGCCTAAAAATGAATTTTAATTGACACATAATAATCATATGTATTCATGGGGTACAGTACGATATTTCATGATATAGTTGCATACAATGTGTACGATCAAATCAGGGGAATTAGCATATTCATCACCTCAAACACTTATCATGAAATGAGGATGAATTTGAACTGGTTATATCTCTTTTTTGAGACAGGGTTTCACTCTGTCCTCCAGGCTGGAGCGTAGTGGCATGATCACAGCAGCTGCAGCCTCAAACTCTTGGGCTCAAACAATCCTCCTGCCTCAGTCTCCTGAGTAGCTAGGACTACTGGCGTGTGCCACTATGCTCAGATACTCAGCTAATTAAATTTTTTTTTTATTTTTATTTATTTATTTACTTATTTTAGAGATGTGGTATTGCTATGTTGCTCAAGCTGGTCTCAAACTCCTGGCCTCAAGCTATCTTTCCACCTTGGCCTTCCAAAGTGTTGGAATTACAGGGATGAGCCACCACACCTGGCCTGAACTGGATTGTTTCTAATGATACTTCCAGCTACCATGGTTCTAGTGTAGATATTTTAGTTTATTGTTGCAAGCATTTTTAAATAAAGCTTACAAGGTTTTTTGTTGTTGTTGGTGGTGGTTTTTTTTCTTCAGGTTTTGTTGTTGTTGTTGTTGTTGTTGTTATTGTTTTGAGATGGAGTCTTGCTCTGTCGCCCAGGCTGGAGTACAGTGGCACTCACTGCCACCTCTGCCTCCTGGGTTCAAGCAATCCTCCTGCCTCAGCCTCTTGAGTAGCTGGGGCTACAGGCATGCGCCACCATAATTGGCTATATTTTGTATTTTTTTTTTTTTCAGTAGAGACGGGGTTTCACCATGTTGGCCAGGCTGGTCTCAAACTCCTGACCTCAAGTGATTCAACCACCTTGGCCTCCAAATGTAGGTTTTGTTTTCATCAATGCTACTTGCACTACTCTAGCCTAATTCATATTTAGCTACTTTGGGTTCCTGCAGAGAGCTGTGTCTCTCTTGCTTCTTGGCATTTTCACTTTCTCTTATGATACCTAGAACAGTCTTTGCTGTCCACGAACTTCTGCCCTCTTCACCTGGCTAATTCCCACATATCCTCCGGTCTGGGCTCAGATAGCACTTCTGGTGATCATTTTCCAGAACGTTCTCTCCAGGTCTGGCTGAGGTACCTCTCTGATGTACTCCCATAACACTGTTTACTTCCCCTATCATGGTACTTAGCACCTAGATTATAAGGCCAGTTTATTTGTCTGTATCCTTCACTAGATTATAAACTACTCCGCTGGTGTCATAGCATTTATTTTGTTCACTTAGCTTTCTCAGTTCCAACACAGTGACTGGGTCTTGCTAGGAGTGCTAAGTAAAAAGAAAAGCATGGCTACTTTGGACTGAAAGCAGACAGGCTGACAAAAAATGTCTAAGAGAAAAGGGATTTTAGTATTTATTGAATGAATACATGTTCCATCAATTATTGTTGACCAAAATCAGAATACCTATAGATATGTAGACTTTTTGAGAAAGTGAAAACATTTGGCAGTGACCCTACAGATAAGGAGAGAGAGAGAGAAAGAGAGAGTCAGGTAGAGAGAGAGACAGAGAAACATAGAGAATAGCAATTGTTTAAAATTCAATTAACATTCATTCTGTAAGATCAGTATTACTCTGATACTAAAACCAGAGAATAACAACACAAGAGAGGAAAACCAGAGACCAATATCTCTTATAAGTTTGGATGCAAAAATTCACAACAAAATATTTAATAAACCAAATCAAGTAACACATGAAAAGGATTAGACACCATTACCAAATGGAATTTATTTCAGAAATGTAAAGGTTAGTTTAATAGCCAAAATCAAACAATGTAATATACCATATTAACAGAATGAAAGAAACTATATGATCATTTCAATACATACAGAAAGAGGCATTTGACAAAATCCAACACTCTATCATGATGAAAATTTTCAGCAGACTAGAAATAGTAGGGAACTCTTTTAACCTGATAAACAGTTCTAAAAACCCTACAGGTAACATATTTAATGGTGAATGGTGGAATGTTTTCTTCCTAGGATCAAGAACAAAACCAGGATATCTTTACTTACCACTTTTAGTTATCATAGTAATGGAGGTTCTAGGGCAAGGAAAGGAAATGAAAGGCATTCAGTTTGTAAAAGAAGAAGCAAAACTACCTCTATCTGCAGGTAAAATAATCTTTTATATTAAAAAGCCCTAAGGAATCTATTTAAAAAACTATTAGAATGAATAAATGGTTTCAGCAAAGTTGCAGAATAAAAAACCAATCCACAAAAACAGTATTTCTATATGCTAACAATGAACATCACAAAACATAAAATAAAGAAAACATTCCATTTCCAATAGCATCAAAAAGAATAAAATACTTTTTAAATTTTTATTTATTTATTTATTTTTACATGTTTTACCTTTTCATTTCAATAGGTTTTGGGGGAAGAGGTGGTGTTTGGTTATACGAATAAGTTCTTTAGTGGTGATTTCTGAGATTTTGGTGCACCCATCACCTGAGCAATGTATACTGTACCCAATGTGTAGTCTTTTATCCCTTGCCCCCACTACCATTTCCTCTGAGTCCCCAAAGTCCATTGTATCATTTTTATGCCTTGCATCCTCATAGTTTAGCTTCCACATACAAGTGAGAACATATGATGTTTGGTTTTCCATTTCTGAGTTTCTTCACTTAGAATAAATCTCTAATTTCATTCAGGTTGCTGCAAATGCCATTATTTCATTCTTTTTAATGGCCGACTAGTATTTCACGGTATGATACATACTACAGTTTTTTATCCATTCACTGATTGATGGGCATTTGGCTGGTTCCATATTTTTGCAATTGGAAGTTGTGCTGCTATAAACATGCATGTGCAAGTATCTTTTTCATATAATGACTTTTTTTCCTCTGGCTAGATACCTAGCAGTGGCATTGCTGGATCAAATGGCAGACTTAATTTTAGTTCTTTAAGGAATGTTTTCCATAGTGGTTGTACTAGTTTACTTTCCCATCAGCAGTGTAAAAGTGTTCCCTTTTCAGTGCATCTATGCCAGCATCTATTCTTTTTTGATTTTTTTGATTATGGACATTCTTGCAGGAGTCAGATGGCATTGCATTGTGGTTTTGATTGGCATTTCCCCAACAATTAGTGATATTGAGTATTTTTCCATATGTTTGTTGGCCATTTATATATCTTCTTCTGAGAATTGTCTATTCATATCCTTAGCCCACTTTTTGATGGGATTGTTTTTTTCTTGCTGATTTGTTTGACTTCTTTGTATTATAGAGTGCTGATATTAGTCCTTTGTCAGACATGCAGATTGTGAAGATTTTCTTTTACTCTGTGGGTTGTCTGTTGACTCTGATGATTATTTCTTTTGCTGTACAGAAGCTTTTTTGTTTAATTAAGTTTCATCTATTTATCTTTGTTTTTGTTGCATTTGCTTTTGGGTTCTTGGTCATGAAATCTTTGCATAAGTCAATGTCTAGAAGAGTTTTTCCAATGTTATCTTCTAGAATCTTCATGGTTTCAGGTCTTAGATTTAAGGCTTTGATCCATCTTGTGTGGATCAGGTCTTAGATTAAATATGGCTTTGATCCATCTTGAGTTGATTTTTGTATAAGGTGAGAGATGAGGATCCAGTTTCATTCTTCCACATGTGGCTTGCCGAATATCAGCACCATTTGTTGAATAGGCTGTCCTTTCTCCACTTTGTTTTTTTTTCTTTTTTTGAGACGGAGTCTTGCTCTGTCGCCCGGGCTGGAGTACAGTGGCCGGATCTCAGCTCACTGCAAGCTCCGCCTCCCGGGTTTACACCATTCTCCTGCCTCAGCCTCCCAAGTAGCTGGGACTACAGGCGCCCACCACCTCGCCCGGCTAGTTTTTTGTATTTTTTAGTAGAGACGGGGTTTCACCGTGTTAGCCAGGATGGTCTCGATCTCCTGACCTCGTGATCCGCCCGTCTCGGCCTCCCAAAGTGCTGGGATTACAGGCTTGAGCCACCGCGCCCGGCCATCCACTTTGTTTTTGTTTGCTTTGTCGAAGATTTCAGTTGGCTGTATTTGGCTTTATTTCTGGGTTCTCTATTCTGCTCCATTGGTCTATGTACATACTTTATACCAGTACCATGCTAGTTTGGTGACTATGGCCCTATAGTATAGTTCGAAGTTGGGTAATGTTGATTTGTTCTTTTTGCTTCATCTTGCTTAGGCTATGCAGACTCTTTTTTGGTTCCATATGAACTTTAGAATTGTTTTTTCTAGTTCTGTGAAGAATGGGAATGGATGGGAATTGTACTGAATTTACAGACTGCTTTTGGCAGTATGATCATTTTCACAATATTGATTCTGTTCATTCATGAGTATGGAATGTGTTTCCATTTGTTTGCATCATCTATGATTTCTGTCAGCAGTGTTTTGTAGTTTACCTTGTAGAGTTCTTTTGCATCCTTGTTTATGTATATTCCTAAGTATTGTTTTTTAAGAGATTGTGAAAAAGGTTGAGTTCTTGATTTGATTCTCAGCTTGGTTGTTGTTGGTGTATAGCAGAGCTGCTGATTTCTGTACATTAATTTTGTATCCTGAAACTTTGCTGAATTCATTTACCAGTTCTAGGAGCTTTTTGGATGAGTCCTTCTGGTTTTCTAGGTATATGATCATATCATCAGCAAACAGCGAGTTTGACTTCCTCTTTACCGATTTGGATGCCCTTTATTTCTTTCTCTTGTCTCATTGCTCTAGCTTGGACTTCCAGTACTATGTTGAATAGAAGTGGTGAAAGTGGGCATCTTTGTCTTGTTCCAGCTCTCACAGGAAATGGTTTCAACTTTTTCCCATTCAGTATTATGTTGGTTGTGGGTCTGTCATAGATGGCTTTTATTACATTGAGGTATGTCCCTTGTATGCTGATTTTGCTGAGGGTTTTAATCATAAAGAGATGCTAGATTTTGTCAAATGCTTTTTCTGTGTCTTTTGAGATAATCATGTGATTTTTGTTTTTCATTGTTTATGTGGTGTATCACATTTATTGACTTGTGTATGTTAAACTATCCCTGCATCCCTGGTATGAAACCCACTTGATCATGGTAGATTATCTTTTTGATATGCTGTTGGATTCGGTTTGCTAGTATTTTGTTGAGGATTTTTGCATCTATTTTTGCATCTGTGGTTTGGCTGTGTCCCCACCCAGATGTCATCTTGAACTGTAGCTCCCATAATTCCCATGTGTTGTGAGAGGGACCCAGTGGGAGATAATTGAATCATGAGGGCAGTTTCCCCCATACCGTTCTCGTGGTAGTGAGTAAGTCTCATGAGATCTGATGGTT
>NW_012118487.1:22360943-22362564 GCF_000951035.1 Colobus angolensis palliatus | reverse complement strand
TTTTGTATTTTTAGTAGAGACAGTTTCACCATGTTGGTCAGACTGGTCTCGAACTCCTGACCTCATAATCCACCCGCCTCGACCTCTCAAAGTGCTGGGATTACAGGCATGAGCCACTGTGCCCAGCCTCATTTATCTTTTTAAAGAGCCAGCTTTTTGTTTCATTTATCTTTGGAATTTGTTTGTTTGTTTGTTTGTTACAATTTCATTTAGTTCTGCTCTGATCTTTGTTATTTCTTCTCTTCTGCTGGGTTTGCGTTTGGATTGTTCTTGTTTCTCGAGTTACACGAGGTGTGACCTTAGACCATCTAGTTGTGAGCTTTCAGTCTTTCTGATGTAGGAGTTTAATGCTATGAACTTTCCTCTTAGCACCGCTTTTGCTGTATACCAGAGGTTTTGATAGGTGGTGTCACTATTATTGCTCAGTTCCAATAATTTTTAAATTTCCATCTTGATTTCATTAGCCCAATGATCATTCAGGAGCAGGTTATTTAATTTCCATATATTTGGATGGTTTTGAGGTTTCCTTTTGGAGTTGATTTCCAATTTTCTTCCACTGTGGTCTGAGAGAGTACTTGGTATAATTTCAGTTTTCTTAAATTTACTGAGACTTGTTTTGTGGCCTATTACATGGTCTATTTTGGAGAATGTTCCACATGCTGATGAATACAATGATATTCTGTAGTTGTTGGGTAGAACATACTGTAAATATCTATTAAGTCCGTTTGTTCTAGGGTATGGTTTAAGTCCATTGTTTCTTTGTTGACTTACTGTCTTGATGACAAGTCTGGTGCTGTGAGTAAAATATTAAAGTACCCCACTATTACTGTGTTGCTGTCTATCTGATTTCTTAGGTCTAGTAGTAATTGTTTTATAAATTTGGGAGCTCCAGTGTTAGGTGCATGTATATTTAGGATTGTGATGTTTTCCTGTTGAACAAAGCCTTTTATCACTATATAATGTGCCTCTTTGTCTTTTTAACTCTGATGCTTTAAAGTCTGTTTTGTTTGATGTGATGTAGTTGTTCCTGCTGGCTTTTGCTATCCATTTGCATGGACTATCTTTTTCCACCTCTTTCCCTTAAGTTTATGTGAGTCCATATGTGTCAGGTGAGTCTCCTGAAGGTAGTAGAAACTTGGTTGGTAAATTCTTATCCATTCTGCCATTCTGTGTCTTTTAAGGGAGCATTTAGGCCATTTACATTCAATGTTAGTTTTGAGATGTGAGATACTATTCTATTTGTCATGCTATTTGCTGCCTGAATACTTTGTTTTGTTTTGTTTTTTTCATTATGCTATTGTCATATAGGTCCTGTGAGATTTATGCTTTAAAGAGGTTCTATTTTGGTGTATTCAAGGATTTGTTTCAAGATTTAGAGCTCCCTTTAGCCATTCTTGTAATGCTGGCTTGGTAGTCACAAATTCAGCATTTGTTTGTATGGAAAATACTGTATCTTTCTTTCATTATGAAGCTGAATTTCACTGGATATAAAATTCTTGGTTGACAATTGTTTTGTTTAAGGAGGCTAAATGTAGGTTCTCAGTTCCTTCTAGTTTGTAGGGTTTCTGCTGAGAAATCTGATGTTTATCTGATAGATTTTCCTTTATAGGTTACCAGATGC
>NW_012118487.1:22360475-22360893 GCF_000951035.1 Colobus angolensis palliatus | reverse complement strand
TAAATGTAGGTTCTCAGTTCCTTCTAGTTTGTAGGGTTTCTGCTGAGAAATCTGATGTTTATCTGATAGATTTTCCTTTATAGGTTACCAGATGCCTTTGCCTCACAGCTCTTAAGATTCTTCCCTTCATCTTGATCTTAGATAATCTGATGACTATGTGCTTATGTGATTATTTTTTTTTGTGATGAATTTCCCAGGTGTTTTTTGAGCTTCTTGTATTTATTTGAATGTCTGAATCTATAACAAGGATGGGGAAGTTATCCTTGATTATTCCCTCAAGTATGTTTTCCAAACTTTTAGATTTCTAGTTTTTTCTTGAAAACACCAATTATTCTTAGGTTTTGATGTTTAACGTAGTCCTAAACTTCTTGGAAGCTTTGTTCTCTTTTTTTTTTTTTTTTTTTGGAGACAGAGTTTT
>NW_012118487.1:22329758-22360425 GCF_000951035.1 Colobus angolensis palliatus | reverse complement strand
CAATCTCGGCTCACTGCAACCTCCACCTCCTGGGTCCAAGCGATTCTCCTGTCTCAGCCTCCCAAATAGCTGGGACTACAGGTACATGCCAACACGCTCAGCTAATTTTTGTATTTTTAGTAGAGACGAGGTTTCATCATATTGGTCAGTCTGGTTTCGAGCTCCCGACCTCAGATGATCTGCCCAGCTCAGCCTCCCAAAGTGTTGGGATTACAGGCATAAGCCACCATGCCCGGCGGGAAGCTTTGTTCGTTTTTAAAAATTCTTTTTTCTTTGACAGATTGGGTTAATTCAAAAACCTTGTCTTTAAGCTCTGAAGTTCTTTCTTCTGCTTGTTTAATTCTATTGCTGAGACTTTCCGGTGCATTTTGCGTTTCTCAAAGTGTGTCCTTGATTTCCAGAAGTTGTGACTATTTTTTATTTATGCTATCTATTTCATTAGAGAATTTTCCTCTCATATCCTGTATCACATTTTTGATTTCTTTAAGTTGGACTTCATATTTCTCTCGTGCCTCCTTGATTAGCTTAATAATTGACCTTCTGAATTCCTTTTCTGGCAATTCAGAGATTTAATCTTGGGTTGGATCCATTGCTGGTGAGCTGGTATGATCTTTTGGGAATGTGGAAGAACCTTGTTTTGTCATATTATCAGAACTGTTTTTCTGGTTCCTTCTTATTTGGGTAAACTATGTCAGAGGGAGGATCTGAAATTCAAAGGCTGCTGTTCAGATTCTTTTGTCCCACAGTGTGCTCTCTTAATGTGGTGTTCTCCCCCTTCCCCTTGGAATGGCGCTTCCTGAGAGCTGAACTGTAGTGACTGTTTTTGACCTCCATGCATTGGAGCTAATGGGCTCTGGGCTGGTACTGGGGAGCATCTGCGGAGTCCTGTGATGCTATTGGTCTTCAGGTCTTTCAGTCGTGGATACCAGCACCTGCTCCAGTTGAGGTAGCAGGGGAGTGAAGTGGACTCTGTGAGGGTCCTTCATTGTGTTTTCGTTTAGTGCGCTGGTTTTGTGTTGGTTGGCCTTCAACCAGGAGGTGGCACTTTCAAGAACTCATTATCTATGGTCCCACAGGGAGGATGCGAACTTGCGCTAGGGACACCTGGTTAAGTATTCAGGTTTCTCAGGTGGTGGACAAGGCCATAGAGCTCCCAAGAGATAATGACCTTTGTCTTTGGCTAACAGGGCGGGTAGAGAAAGACCACTAGGTGGGGGCAGGGATAGGCGTGTCTGCACTCAGCCTCTCTTTGGGTGGGTCTTGCTGTGGCTGCTGTGGGTGATGGGGATGTGGTTCCCAGTCCAATGGAGTTATATTCCCAGGGAGATTATGGCTGTCTCTGCTGAGTCATACAGGTTGCCAGGGAAGTGGGGGACAGCTGGCAGTCACAAGCATTGCTCCGCTCCCACTCAGCCCACAGTCCTAAAGGCTGGTCTCACTCCCACTGTGTCCCCCCAACAGCACCAAATCAATTTTCAGGCAGCTGATGACCAGGGCTGAGAACTTGCCCCAGACCACCAGCCTCCCTGTTGATAAAGCAAGCAGACTCACAGTTTTTCAGCATCTCAGGGAGCCTGCAGCAGTGATCCAGTTCTTTGAAAAGGTCTGTGGATTCTCAGATTTCCAGGTATGTTCCTGCAGTATTTTTTGGAGCAAAAGTTCATAACGTGAGTCTCCACAGGCTTCTTTGTCTGTCCAAGCGGGAGCTACAAGCTAGTCCTGCTTCCTATTCACCATCTTAATACATTCTTATTACTCAATAAAATACTTTTGATATACATTTAACAGAGACAATGAAAGTCTTGCACAATGAGAACTACAAATATTGTTAAAAGAAATTAAAGCAGATCTAAATAAATGCAAAGACATGCCATTTTTATGGATGAGAAAACTTAATATTGTGAAGATGACAATACTTCCCAAATTTATCCACAAATTCAATGCAATCTCTATCAAAATTCAAGCTGCCTTTTTGTAGAAAATTACAAGCCAATCTTAAAATATATATGAAAATTCAGTAGACTCAAAACAGTCAAAACAATCTTGAAAAAGAAGAACAATTTAGAAAACTCATATTTCCCAATTTCAAAACTTACTACCAAGTTACAGTAAGCAAGACAGCGTGGTTTTGGCATAAGGGTAGACATATAAAAAATGGCATAGGATTGAACTTCAGATGTAAACCCTGATATTGATGGCAATAGATTTTAACAGTGTTACCAAGATAATTTAATGGGTAAAGAACAGTATTTTCAGCAAATAGTGCAGGAACAACTGGACATCTACATGCAAAAGGATGCCATTATAAATCTACCTCACTCCATAAACAAAAAAAAACTCAGATGATAGCACTAAATGTAAAAGCAAAAAGGACAACACTCTTAGAAGGAAGTGAAGGAATTGCCTTGGATTAGCAATGATCCCTTAGTTATGACCCCAAAAATACAAGCAACAAAATAAAATAATGAATAAATTGGACTACGTGAAGAATTTTGTGCTGCAAATGATACTATCAAGAAAGTGAGGCCAGGCGCGGTGGCTCAACCTGTAATCCCAGCACTTTGGGAGGCCGAGGCGGGCGGATCACGAGGTCAGGAGATCGAGACCATCCTGGCTAACACTGTGAAACCCCGTCTCTACTAAAAAATACAAAAAACTAGCCGGGCGGCGCCTGTAGTCCCAGCTACCCGGGAGGCTGAGGCAGGAGAATGGCGTGACCGGGAGGCGGAGCTTGCAGTGAGCTGAGATGTGGCCACAGCACTCCAGCCTGGGTGACAGAGTGAGACTCTGTCTCAAAAAAAAAAAAAAAAAAAACCAGAAAGTGAAGACAATACACAGAATGGGAGAAAATATTTGCACATCCTATATCTGATAAATAATTTGTGTCCATAATATATAAATAACTCGAACTCAATAATAACAACAAGAGATAACCCAATTCTCGGCAAACTAACACAGGAACAGAAACACCACTTGTTCTCATTCATAAGTGGGAGTTGGACAATGAGAACACATGGACACAGAGAGGGGAACATCACACACCGGGGCCTGTTGGGGGGTAGGGGAGCAAGGGGAGGGAGAGCATTAGGACAAAGACCTAATGCATGTGGGGCTTAAAACTTAGATGACAGGTTGATAGGTGCAGCAAACAACCATGGCGCATATATACCTATGTAACAAACCTGCACATTCTGCACATGTATCTCAGAGCTTAAAGTAAAACTTCAAAAAAAAATTTGAATAGACATTTCTCTGAAGAAAATATACAAACAGCTAGCCAGGCGTGGTGGCTTATGCCTGTAATCCCAGAACTTTGGGAGGCTGAGGCGGGCAGATCACAAGTTCAGGAGATCAAGATTGGCCTGGTCAATGTGGTGAAACCCCATCTCTACTAAAAATACAAAAAGCTAGCTGGGTGTGGTGGTGGGCAGCTGTAGTCCCAGCTACTCAAGAGCCTGAGGCAGGAGAATTGCTTGAACCCAGGAGACAGAGATTGCAGTGAGTTAAGACTGCGCCACTGCACTCCAGCCTGGGCAACAGAGTGAGACTCCATCTCAAAAAAAAAAAAAAAAAAACACGCAAACATCCAACAGCCAATATGTACTTAAAAAGTGCTCAACATCATTACTCTTTAGAGCAATACAAGTCCAAACCACAATGAGATGTTATTTCACACCCATGGTGATGGCTTCAATAAAAAAGGTAGGCAATAGCAAGTGTTGGAAAGGTTGTGGAGAACTTGGAATCTTTCTATGTTGCTGGTAGGAATGTTAGATGGTGCAGCTGCTTTGAAATGAGTTCGGCGGTTCATCAAAATATTAAACATAGAGTTACCATAGCACCCAGCAATTCCACTCCTAGGTATATACCCAAGAGAAATGAAAATGTATGTGAACACAAAAATTGTACATGAAAGTTCATAGTAGCGTTATTCATAATAGCAACAAGAGGAAACACCTCAAATGTCTATTGACTAATCCAGTGGTCCCCCATCTTTTTGGCACCAGAGACAGGTTTCATGACAGACAATTTTTTCACAGATAGGGGGTGGGGGTTGGTGGTTTGGGGATGAAACTGTTCCACCTCAGATCATCAGACATTAGATTTTCATAAGGAGCACACAACCTAGATCCCTTGCATGTGCAGTTCACAGTAGGGTTTGCACTCCTGTGAGAATCTAATGCCACCACTGATCTGACAGGAGGTGGAGCGCAGGTGGTAATGCTCACTTGCCCACCATTCACCTTCTGCTCTGTGACATTGTTCCTAACAGGCCACAGACGGGTACTGGTCCACAGCCCAGGGATTGGGGACCCTTGAACTAATGAATGAATTAAGAAATCTGGAATACTCATGCAATGGCATGTCATTCAGCCACAAAGTGAATACAGTACTGGCTCATGCTACAGCACGAATGACTCTTGAATATACTATACTAAGAGAAAGAAGCCAGTCACAAAAGACCACATATTATATATATGATACCATTTATATAAATTATTCAAAAGAGAACAATTTATAGGGACAGAAAGTGGATTTGCAGTTGCTTAGGGCTAGGGGTTGGGGCTTAGGAGGGAGGAATAGGGACTGACTGCTTAGAAAACTAGCAGGTTTCTTTTAGGGGAGATAAAAATGTTCTAAAATTAGATTGTGGTGATGGTGGCCAACCCTATAAATATACTAAAAGACATTGAATTGTATGCTTTAAAAGGGTAAATTGTATGGCACATGAATTATACCTCAATAAAGCTGTTTTTAAAAAAAGCCAACCAGTTAGCAGTGTGTTAGTTTGCTAGGGCTGCCATAACAATGAGCAACAACCTGGACGGCTTAAACAAGAGAAGTGTAGCGCCTCACAGTTCTGGAAGTGAGATCAAGGTGTCAGCAGGGTTAGCTCCTTCTCAAGTCTCTGAGGGAAAGTCTTTTCCATGCCTCCCTCCTAGCTTGTATATTTCTTTTCTTTTCCTTTTTTTTTTTTTTTGAGGAAGAGTTTTGCTCTTATAGCCCAGGCTGGAGTGCAATGGCGTGATCTTGGCTCACTGCAATCTCTGCCTCCCGGGTTCAAGTGATTCTCCTGCCTCAGCCTCCCAAGTAGCTAGGATTACAGGCGCCTGCCACCAGGCCCAGCTAATTTTTATATTTTTAGGAGAGATGGGGTTGCATCATGATGGCCAGGCTGGTCTCAGACTCCTGACTCCAGGTGATCCACCCACCTCGGCCTCCCAAAGGGTTTGGATTACAGGCATGAGCCACCGCGCCCAGCCCCTCCTAGCTTCTAATAGTTTGCTGGCATGCCTTTTGCATTTCTTGGCTTGTAGATGCATTACCCTGGTCTCTGCCTTCATGTTCACACCGTGTTATCTCTGTGTCTGTCTTTCTTTGTGTCCTGATTTCCCATTTTTATAAAAACAACAGTCATATTGGTCCGCCCGTATTACCTCATCTTAACTCGATCATTTGCAAAGGTCCCTTTTCCAAATAAGATCACATTCACAGGGAGTGGGGGTTGGGGTTGGGACTTCAATATCCTTTTGGGAGACACAGTGCAACCTGTAACAAACAATATGGACATGATTTCCTGAATTCTAAGATCAGAGATGCAAGAATAGCGCTTACTTACAAATAGCTCATCCCGTTCTCTAAGACTGTAATACAGAAGGAAGATTTTTTTTTCCCCTATCTCTTCTTAGCTTGAACACTTATCTGGAAGGCAATGAGATTTTCTGAGACAAGCAAAGACATTGCTTCATAATTCTGTGTCCTCAATGACCTTAAAAGTCACTTAGTTTAGTTATCTACTCAGGGTTTGAAACTCCTTCCTGTGACAGACAGCCTTTTTTTATTTTGTTTTGTTTTTTCTAAGGGGGCTGTGAGCTGAGACCACTGGAGGGCAAACTCACCATTTGGCAACAGTTCGCTCGCCAGCTGGTGGCAGTATTTTGCTTGAAGCTGTAAGGCCCAAAGACTGGGCACAGGAACTAGTTAGACTTTGGTGCGGAATCAAAGTCTGCCATTTACTGTGTGACTTACTTTTGTGCCCTCAGACAAGTCACTCAAGTGAGTCTCTGTTTCCTTGTACGTAAAATGGGAATAATGATGCTCATCTTGCAAAATTTTAAGAATTAAACACCGCCATAAAGACAAACACACCAAACAGCAGAGTGCTCAACTCATATCATAAACAACAGCAACAAAAAACAAAACAAATTTTTTAAAAAGCAAATGATGCTTAATTTTCTGAATTACTTAATTAGTATTTTAAAAATAGACTGCCAGCCAGTAGGGCCCCAGAAAAATGGAAAATCTGAGAACCAGTGCAGATCTTTTTCACTGGAAGCTATTGTTTTCCCATGTACACACTGATGAGTACAGGGCTGCCATTTTTTTTTCCTGTAAAATGTAATGGGTAGATATACGCGATATATAAAAATAATTTGATATAACTACCAAATACATGTTTAAACTTAAAATATCCATTAGTTCACAGTATACAACTTTTAATGGTTGTGTTAAGAACCAAAACTTTTACATTTTTTCAGTTGGGAATGTTACATTAAAATGATTTTTATCAGCTATTTTTCCAGTTTTTCTGATTTTCATTCAAATGAATAATCTCTTATTATGTAACATCTCTTATAACACCTCAAAAATAAGAGTGATTGTCCTACTGTGAGGAGTGCTATGCTGGATGAAAAGCATAAATAACCCTGGAACTAAGTGACTTTTCCCCCCAGACAATTTAGGCTACCCTAAATTGATAGATTCATTTGATAGATCAAATGAATGATCTTTTCATGGTTTTGTCTTTCCATTCTATTGTAGTTTATTTTTACCTTTTTTGTTGTTGTTGTTGTTATTGTTGAGAGAGAGTCTCACTCTGTCACCCAGGCTGGAGTGCAGTGGCGTGGTCTTGGCTCACTGCAACCTCCGCCTCTTGGGTTCAAGTGATTCTTCTGCTTCAGCCTCCTGAGCAGCTGGGATTACAGGCATGTGCCACCATACCCAGATAATCTCTGTATTTTTAGTAGAGATGGGGTTTCACCATGTTGGCCAGGCTGGTCTCGAACTCCTGACATCAAGTAATCTGCCTGTCTCTGCCTCCCAAAGCTCTGGGATTACAGCCTTGAGCCACCACCTCCGGCTTATTTTTACCATTTAATGAAGGGTTTTCTCTAGCCATCCCTCGGTTACTGCGCAAAACTCACACATTAGAAAGAATTCCTCAGACAAGACCATGAAGGCTTAGAATTATTCTCGAATGTGCTAGTTCAGGGCAGTGGGGATGAGCAGCAGGATGGCAACAGTATTCTGAGACCTGGCTATTGAGAAAATTCCTTTTTAATAGGGCAGCTTGTCTGCTTTACAGCTTTCATTCTTTACTGAAGAGTCTCAGGCTAAGAACTTGGCAGTGATTAACATCTAATCCTGGCCAAGGGGTGTTAGGGGAAAGTGGTTCTCCTTCAGAAACAAGGAGCAAGTTAGAAATAAGTCATGAAGCATTTTCTCGGCCTTACTGAAATAGTGAATCTCCTTCCCTCCCTCCCCCTCCTTCCTCCCTGCCTCCCTCCCTCTTCCCTTCCCTTTTTTGAGAGAGTGTCTCACTCTGTCACCCAGACTGGAGTGCAGTGGCGTGGACTTGGCTCACTGCAACCTCCGCCTCTTGGGTTCAAGTGATTCTTCTGCCTCAGCCTCCCAGGCAGCTGGGATTACAGACATTGTCTTCCCTTCCCTTCCCTTCCCTTCCCTTCCCTTCCCTTCCCTTCCCTTCCCTTCTTACTTAAGTCACTTAAATTTAGTTTAGTTGCAATAAACCGAGTCTGACTAATTCATCTACTCAGGACTTCGAAGTCAGTATGGTCGCATTCCAGGTTCCTTTGGTTACAACCCGTATCTCCATATAAACTGGCAGGAGTAGGTAGTGGTAATGGGTTCTTCATCAAGCTCAGCAACACTGCTCTCATACCTGCATAAATCCACAACCATTGGCTGTTTACCGCAATTATGGAAGGGGTTGCAGCTTAATGAGTGTAGATTTTGAGCAAGTTATTTTTGAATTGTTGAGGTTCGACTTAAATGGCAGCATATCAGATGTCAACTGAAGAGCATAGCTTGATCTCTAAGAATTTATGTATTCATTCATTCAATCAATAATATTTACTTAGTTTTCCATTATGTCTCAAATGCTGCTAGGTGTTAGGGTACCCTAGGGGCCATGAGAGACAATATTCCTGCCGTCACACAATTTATAGTACAAGGGAGATTATGAACAATGGAATAAGTAATTATTAAAAACAAAATGTAATAAGATCTGCTGGCAAGACAGAGAATAGAATAAACCAGATACTGAAAGATGATCGTGTGATTGGAGAGGACGCAGAGATGGTGGGACAAGTTGGAGAAATGAGCAAAGCTAGGTCATGATGTGCTTTGGAGTTTGTTTCTGAAACTTTTTAGACAAGGGAGGCTGCCCTGCTGCAAGGCTGTGCACAAGAAGCGAGAGAAGTGGAAGGATGACCACTGGGCTTTGTGGCTTGCTTCCATCAGCAAACCTGTGTGACTGACCTTCTCCTGCCCTCTATTTCCTCTCCTGCATAATCCTATCAGTTCAAGGAAACATTTGTGCTATTTATTTATTTATTTACTCATTTACTGAGACACGGTCTCTCCCTGCCACCCAGGCTGGAGTGCAGTGGTGCAATCTCGGGTCACTGAAACCTCCACCTCCTGGGTTCAAGCGATTCTTCTGCCTCAGCCTCCCGAGTAGCTGGAGGTGCGCACCACCACGTCTGGCTAATTCTTCTATTTCTTGGTATAGATGCAGTCTCACCATGTTGGCCAGGCTGGTCTCGAACTCCTGGCCTCAAGTGATCCGCCCACCTTGGCCTCCCAAAGTATTGGGATTACAGGCATGAGCCGCACCGTGCCTCGCCTGTGCCATTTATTTTGATGGTGCTTTTGGCACAACACTCGTTGGCTGTCTGGCCAAGCATGGGTTAGTGGTAGATATCTAGGAGTGGATTTATTCAATGGCTAATGAAATAGCATAGGTATTGGGAGTCAGCCTGAACAAGCTAAGGAGATAAAAAGCTATTTCCCAGGAAGAGCTAAAACCAAGTTAAAGTAGGGATGGTGATGGGGTTGTTAGGGTTTCTGCAAGTATTAAATAAAATATAAGAAAACTCTAGGAGCCAAAATATTGGTTTGCCGAAGCAAGGAAACAGAAAGAACAAGTTTAAAAAGTTGAAACTTGGAAGAATCCTTTATTAAACAATTTTAAGCAATGTGCCAGCTAAACCTCATTTTTTTACCCAACAACACAGTATTAATGACTCATTGTGTTTGGTAACACTTCCTGCCGTAATCGGGTTCCCAAGGAGCTGGGGTGTGGTGTGTTCTGAATCTGTCAATTCATTAATTACTTAACCAATCTAGTTATTGAACATTCATTGTACAATTAGTCCTCACTTAATGTCGTCAGTAAGTTCTTGGAAACTGCAACTTTAAACAAAATGACATACAAGAAAACTAATTTTACCATAAGCTAATCGATATAAACAAGAGTTAAGTTCCTACGGAATACTTCTGGTCATAAAACCACCACAAACTTCTAAATAAAGACCCTAAACACTTCTAATATTAAACATGGAAAAAATTGTGAGCTCTACGTATATGTAGGAAAGATTAATTTTAAAAAGTAAGATTATTTACTTGTTTATTTCGCTTTAGGGTCATAGGTCGCTGGAGGCTGTCCCAGCAGCTCAGGACAATAGGTGGGAACCCACCGGCCAGGATGCCGTTCCACGGCAGGGCACACTCATACACATACCCACATAGGCTCAGACTGGGACAATGTAGACACATCAATCAAATCAACATGCACATCTCTGGGATGTGGGAGGAAACCGGACTACCAAGAGAAAACCCACATAGACACGGAGACAACATGCAAACTCTCCACAGATGCTGGCTGGCCCCAGCTGGAAATCATTTTTCTTTCTCATCAATGTTGGAATAAAATGACATAATTGAAGGACCTGCTGTGTGTTGTTTTCAGAGTGTTCAAAATACTCCAAAAGTCACTTCTTAACAGCATATGTTTTTCCCAGACCTCACTTCTGCTAAATCCCAACTGTAATAAACTCTCCTCTGCATGACGATTGGTTCTAGACAGGGAATGTACTTATCACTGGATGAGGCAAGCTTGTTTCTTTAGACTGAAGAGGGAGGTCGGAATACTTCCCTGGTAGGAACTACAACTTAATCAATTTCGTAATCCTTTCTGACCACATCTCACTCAGTAAAAGCCAAGTCTGTGGCATTTAATAGGTCCCAAATAGAAGTTTGTTGAATGAATGGATGGAAAGCCCTCCAGTACACCATGGAAATAATGCTGTGTTTTCCTGCCACCGTCTTCACTATTTCCTATTTACATGAACTTACACAAGTTATTTAATGTTTCTAAACTCCATTTTTCTTGTTCGTAGCATGTGGTAAGTATGTGGAAGATTAAAACCAGTAACTAGTACAGAGTCTGGTTTAAAGATATTAACTATTAATAAGGTTACGAGGAATTATACTCTTTTAGAGGTAGATTGGTTATTTCCTTGAAATGTTTAAAGTTTAAATTAGAACCTTTGGCATATAGTTCTTGAGGATTTAAATAAAAATGTTAGGACATATGAATTATTCATTCTTTCAACAAATATTTATTGAATCTCTTTTGTAGACTAGGCTCTTGTGATAGGTCACCTTCCATCGGGAAAAGAAAGCAACACAAGTAAAGAAACAACATCATTTTGTGATGATGCAATGAAGGAAATAAACAGGAAGATATGATAAATAGTACCTGGAGTGCCTACTTCACAAGAAAGCCTGAGAGAGTCCAGTGGTACTCAAGGAGAGGGAGAAGTAGCCAGGAGACAGATCTGGCAGGACTGTGAAAGCCATGGCAAGAAGTTGGGAATGTATTCCAAGTACGTTGGGAAGCTGCTGGAAACTTTTAAGCAGGGAAGTGGTACAATCTGATTTACATTTTGAAAATGGCTAGCTGTGTGAGTAACAAACTCTAAGTGGGCAGATGTAGAGGCAGGGAGACCAGTTAGAAAGTGATTGAAATGGTCCACGTGAGAGGAGTTAGCTGGTGGCTTAGTTTAGGGTAGTGGCTGAGGCAGTGGTGAGGGGTGGGTAGATTCCATGTATAACGTGAAGATAGAATTGATAGATGTGGGGTATGAGAAAGGGAAAGATCAAGATTGCAAATGAATTTCATTTAACAAATATTGAGGCTATTTCTGAGATAAGAAAGACTGGGAGGAAAACAGGGTGGGTTTTGTTTGTTTGTTTGTTTGTTTTGGCAGGGGGAGGAGGAGGGTCACAAGTTTGGAAATCATATCATCCAAGAAGATATGATTATTGATTATAATATAAGATTGGTGTACTGCTGTGCACGTCAGTGTCATTTTTAGAGCTACCACTATGGATTCCTGAGCAACTTAATGCATACCGTAAATAAAGAGGCTGACCTGCGTCTTGTGGCTAAAGAACAAATCAATCATCCTTTGTGACATTTGTCTGAAAAGAGGGTGCCATGTGATTTTCATTTAGGCGACTTCATTCCCAAAGGGTATTTAAGAAAAAACGCACGTTTAGCATTTTCTGATCATTGTATTACTGTAGAGTATCACATAACATTTTGTGAGTAGACCATTGGAAGTACCGTCTTTTTAATTCTATTTTTTTGTATCTTGTTTTTAAATAGCAGAGTATACCATTAAAGTTAAATCTGATGACACCACCACCACATTTTAGACTTGTTAAAGGCATATCACACTTTATATGTCCTTGGTAAGGATGCAAGAATATTAATTTCTAGCTGGGCACAGTGGCTCATATCTGTAATCCCAGCACTTTGAGAGGCCAAGGCAGGTAGATTGCTTGAGCCCAGGAGTAACAGAGAAGCCTGGGAAATATGGCAAAACCCCATCTCTACAAAAAACACAAAAGTTAGCCAGGTGTGGTGGCATGTACCTGTAGCCCCAACTACTAGGGAGGCTGAGGTGGGAGAATTGCTTGAGCCTGGGAGGTCAAGGCTGCAGTAAGCCGTGATGGCACCACTGCACTCCAGCCTGGGCAACAGAGTGAGATCCGTCTCCAGGAAAAAAAAAAAAAAAAAAGGAAAGAAAAGAAAAATAATTTCTTTTTAGATAGACAGGAGGAGAACATAGAAATTTAATTCGTTCTTGGCTCCTTTAGGTTTATAGTATGTTGTTCTAAAATAGAATTGGCTCAGCTTCAAAAACTTAAATAGAAGGTAATTCTAAAGTGTATTTTTGAGCCAGTAATAATACATATTTTGACCCAGCATTTGCTTGCTTTGAAATGTACTCTTTACTAATTTGACTGGCTTATCTGTCAATGTGGATAATAAAATGAGGTCATTGTGAGGATCAAGTCAGAAATGCAGATGAAACACTTTGTAAACACTAAAGTACTTTGTAACACAATTTTTTTTATTATTATACTATTGTGTATCTTTAGTAAGATACACAGATGTCTCAGTTTGATTTAGGACTAATCATAAGAAAGGTAAATTTCCCACCCTTACCACAGTGAAATAGGTGAAGTGAATAAAGTTCCTAAGACCCCTGAATAGATAGATATTAGTGATGTCATTTTTCAACTGCTTTACTTTGGCTTTCTCTATCCATTTTACTTTTTTACTTCTTCCTCCTTTTCTTTTCCCGTTGCCTCTCCCTCTCCCTGTCCCTCTCCTTCACTCTCTATGTCTCCCTCTTCCCTGTCCTCTCCTTTTCTCCCAGTCCTCATTCTTCTTTTACATAAACACCATATAGATTCTCAGCTAAACTCTATTATTCACTTGACCACAGGTTTCCCTCTGAAAGAGGTGATCTATTAAGTCACTCACAATGGAGCAAATTTAGCCTCAAGACATAGGCTGAGCCACCAATAGAACTTGGCTGAGCAGCTACCACTCTATACCTCTTGCGCCCTCGTCTAGCTAGTATGGTTGGATTCTGCTCTCTCACAGGTTACGGATTCAGGATGTGTGTTGCTGCAGTAAACCATGCAACCAAGTGGAGAGCAAACCATGCTGCCTTTTTCATTGACAAGACTCCAGATATGAGTTACTTTTCAACAAAAGGGGCAATACAAATATTGTGGTTGGGGTGTAGGAGAATCCTGATTTAACTTCAAGGACTTTGATGAATCTACACTGAGGTGCACAATGGCAACAATCATGTAAAACTAAGTCATTGTTATTGGTGAATATTCTTTGATCATACACTCAATAAATGTGCTGTTTCACTTACTTTTAAATGATTTTGTGGCAAATGATGTTGATGTGACTGACCACTCGCTCACCCACAGGCATCTGCTTTAAGCTGTCATTTCGTCAGTGAGGTGAATTTGTTGCATCCACAGAGTTTTGAAATTAAGGGTGCAGTTCTGGGAATGAGTAAGAGGTTTGTTTTTCTCTCTCTGTGCATGAATCATTGATTAACCTCAGTGATCTCATTAGCACCATGGTCAGTCCATCCAGAATTAAAGAAACTACCAAAATGTTGGTCAAGGGAAGAGCAATATAATACATATGCACAACTACTACATGTGTTTACATACAGTTATTATGTTGTGGCTTAGCAGGGGAGTGAACGGCTTTTATTAAATAAGATACCATTTCACCCTGACATCACGTATGTTATATAAAACAAAAACAAAAAGGCTTCCTGTTTTGGACTCTTCAGATTAAAAAAGGTATTAAGAAATATTATGAATTGAAAAGTAACATAAGAGATAAGGCATGGTTATGGTTGATAATGAAATATGCTGGTACTTTTTGTACACCTGAATGATGTTTAATATTCCTGAGCAAGTTTATCTACATTACAAAGTTGTTGTGCATTCTGTTGGTCAGCTTCCACCAGCTGAAGGGAAAACCAGTCGTTCTTTGAGTTGTTTACTGATGGAAGTTGGCTGCTTGATTTTTATTTCAGTAATTTGATTTCCAAAGGTAAGAACATAGTAGAAATTCTACTTTTCTCTTCTGAATATTACATTTGTAGTGTGGTAGACTTACACTTATATTATAGACAAAGTAATAATGTAGACAGAAATAGGAATTACACTGAATAATTACACAGATAGAATGAGAAAATTGGTAAATGACGTATGTTACATGCAAGCGACTTGGTAAATGTGGTTGATGAGTGAAAAGGAAACTGTAGTTATTGCATCACACTTAGGAAGGGACCCTGTGGGAGAACGTGGGAGCATAAGAGCTTGCTGAGTAAGGAGACCATGCACAGCAATGGGAGAAGTCTGAGTGCCATAACTAGAAGAAAGTTGGTAGTGAATATTCTAATTCAGTCATTCGTTTGCAACCATACTGAGCACCTATGACTGTGATTCTCACTGTGCTGGGCTTTGGAGGTGTAAACACTAGCAAGAAAGGCTGGTCTCTGTCTAAGGAGAAGACACAGAACTCTGAATCCTGGGAGCTATAAACATGGGAGGAGAGGTGATAAATGAAACTATGAGGGTGGATGAGGTCGGTCACCCTCCACATGCGAAGAGGGAGCAAAACAATGGGCCAAGTGTGGAGCCCTGAGAAAATCCAGGAGGGTCATAAAGTTCCTACTAGCAAGTTGTGCGGACACCAAAGCCAGGGGAAGAGAAGGTTTGAAGGAAGGAAGAAGTCTTTAATACTGCATTTAGTATTAAATGCAGCAGAATGCTCCAGTAAAATTAGAATTGAAAAGCATTCAATAGGTGGCCCTTTAGGAAACCACTTGGTAACACGGCATAGTGGATCAGGGCACTCAGGTTTGGGGGGTCTATCAGGAGAACCCGCTCCCGATGTTTAACGTGGGTTCTTTTCTAGTTCCTAAGTGTCTCCGCTGGGTTGAGAAATAAAGGGAAAGAGCACGAGAGAGAAATTTAAAGCTGGGTCACATGTCGGCAAGATCCGTAATGTTCCCTGAGTGGTAAAACCAGCAAGTTTTTATTAGCGATTTTCAAAAGGGGAGGGAGTGCACGAATAGGGTGTGGGTCACAGGGATCACATACTTCGCAAGGTAATAAAATATCACAAAGCAAATGGAGGCAGGGCGAGATCACAGGACCACCAGATGAGATGAAATTAAAATTGCTAATGAAGTTTCAGGCACGCATTGTCATTGATAAGAGCTTATCAGGAAACAGGGTTTGAGAGCAGGTAACCTGTCTGACCACAATTTATTAGGTGGGAATTTTCCTCGTCCTAATAACCCTGGGAGCGCTAAAGGAGACCGGGGCTTATTTCATCCCTTGGCTTCGACCGTAAAAGAGGGCACACGCTCCAAAGGGGCCGTTTATAGGCCTACCTTCAGGGCACATTCTCTTTCTCAGGGATGTTCCTTGCTGAGAAAAAGAATTCAGCGATATTTCTCCTATTTGCTTATGAAAGAGGAGAAATATAGCTCTGTTCCGTCAGGCTCACCAGCGGCCAGTTCAAAGTTACCTCCCTTGTTCCCTGAACATCGCTGTTATCCTGTTCTTTTTTAAGAAGCCCAGATTTCATATTGTTCAAACACACATGCTCTACAAACAATTTGTGCAGTTGATACAATCACAGGGTCCTGAAGCGACATTCATCCTCCTCAGCTTACGAAGAAGATGACGGGATTCACAGATTAAAGTAAAGACAGGCATAGGAAAACACAAGGGTATTGATTGGGGAAGTGATGAGTGTCCATGAAATCTTCACAATTTATGTTCAGAGATTACAGTAAAAGACAGGTGTAAGAAATTATAAAAGTATTAATTTGGGGAACTAATAAATGTCCATGAAATCTTCACAATTTATGTTCTTCTGCCGCGGCTTCAGCCAGTCCCTCCGTTAGGGATCCCTGACTTCCCGCAACAGGGGTCAGACTGCCCAGGTTCAAAACAGGCATTTGTTGCTTCCTAATTCTGTGACTATAGCAGTTATTTATGTCATCATAAGGAACCAGCTGGGCTCCAGGGAAACGGATCCTGAGATGGAGTTTACCATGCAGGAGGTTTACTAGGGAGTGCTCATGAGATCAATACCAGTGGAAAGGAAGGGAAGGAAGCAGGATTGGGCAGAAGGAGAAGTTGAGCTGCAAGACAGTCTCAAGAAAGGCCTCAGTTGAACCCATTGGATGCTCTGAGGCTGGATTGACCCTTGAGAGTTGCTTTGAGCATGGGTGAGGACATTCGGCCTTTATACTGCTGCATGTAATGTACATATACTGTAAAATGAACAACTGCTGGATGTGGGCTAACTGGGAAGGTGGTGTAGTGTGGTCTTGGATTCTTCTCAGCTAAGGCCATCCCGCAAAGAGGCAGACAGCTGAGGCCCTCTGATGAGAGCACATCCATTTGCTGAAGCAATAGCCCTTAATTCCTGAAGGAAGACCCGGACAATCACTTTCTAATGTGCACATGTGGATTTATTAAGACAGTATGCATAGAGTGCTTCGTGTAATACCTCACACGCAGTAAATAATCAGTGAATATGAAGTTTTATTACATGACTGGAACCCACAGAGTAGACGTTGAATAAAGAGTGAATGAGACCTGAGAAAGTTGAGGTGTTTGGTTCCCGAGGAAAGTGGACTCAAGTGAGGATTTCACTTTTTTATAAAGGGTAGGAAAGATTCATGTAATGAGAAAGTTCAGGGAGAGAAAGAGGACCTGAAAGTATAGGAGAGAGAAAGACTTTCTGATGGAGAAGAAGATGATAGAAACAGAGTCTTGGGGATAGAGTTGGCCTGGGGAGGAAGAAAGCCAGCTTAGGAGGTAAGGATGGTGTAGATACAAGTATGGGTTCGACTGAGGCCTTTCCTGAGACTACACGGCAGCTGAACTTCTCCCTCAGCCCAATCCTGCTTCCTTCCCTTCCTTTCCAGTGGGCTTGACCTCATGGGCACTCCCTAGTAAACCTTTTGCATGGAAACCTCCATTTCAGAATCTGTTTCCCTGGAGCCCACCTGGTTCCTCATGAAGATGTAAATAACCTTGCTGTAGTCACAGAGGTAGGAAGCAACAGATGCAACTTTTGAACCTGGGCAGCTTGAGCTCCAAGCTTGAGTGCTCTGATACATTATGTCATGTTACCCAGCGATTTCCTTTGGAGGGGTGTGGTGGTTGCAGAAATTTGAAATAATAGCTTGAGAGATAAAATGAGGTTGTGAAAGAAGCAGGAGGAAATATAAAAAGTAAGATTGCCTAGGCCTCTGTAATCAAATTCTTTGAGGAGGAAGATCATGGCTTTGTTTTGATCCACTGAGTGATGACATGACAGAATCCTAGATAGTGCAGTTAAGGTGAATAGTGGAGAATGTGATTTTGGCAGCAAGATTACAAATGAGATTAACCAGTGATGGAGAAGAGTAATCTCAAGGGGAAGATGTTATCATAGTCCAGGCAAGAAATAACCAGAGGCTGCATCAAGGAATAACTGTGAAGATAAAGCAAAAGCAATGATTATAAAAGATGGGACTATAACAAGAGCAAGATTTGTCAGGTGTTCAATACAGTTGTCACTAGCCGCATGTTGTTACTGAGCACTTGAAATATGGCTAGTCGCTCTGTGATGTGCTGTGATGTAAATTACACAATGAATTTTCAAGACAGTATGAAAAGACCTCATTCATATATTTTACACTGATTATAAGTAGAAATAATAATAATTAGAATACATTGAATGAAACAACGTTACTAAAATTAATTTCACCTGCTCCTTTTTAATTTTTTTTAACATGGCTACTATTTAATATAAAATGTAAAATTACATATGTGGTTCATATTGTATTTTTGTTGGACAGTGCTGCTGGGAGGTTGCTGATACTGGGGTGGTCACTGGAATACAGAGAAATTGGTACAGGGTAGAGTCGTAGAAAAACAATGCCAGGTGTGGTGGCACGTGCCTGTGGTCACAGCAGTAGCTGATGCAAGAGGATTGCATGAGACCAGCAGTTCAAGGCTAGCAATTTAAGGCCAGCCTGTGCAACATAGCGGGACCCCCTTGCTCAAACCAGTACAAATGGTGGCGGGCGCCTGTAGTCCCAGCTACTCGGGAGGCTGAGGCAGGAGAATGGCGTGAACCCGAGAGATGGAGCTTACAGTGAGCCGAGATGGTGCCACTGCACTCCAGCCTGGGCAACAGAGCAAGACTCTGTCTCAAAAAAAAAAAAAATAATAATAATAATAATTCTAAAAAGCAACAATAAGCCCTTTGGACCACATTTGAATTGGTAATTAAATATTCAGGTGGTCACACCTTGTAGATGGAGTACTGTCCCGCTGATTCAAGTGGCACGTTCAGAATGTCACTTGCATTACCTGTTTGGTCTGGTACATATCTACCCTCTTGACTGATGCGACTGGAACATAGAGTGGGTTGATTAGTCGGAAAAAAAATCAGTTAAAGAAGATAATTGTTTTTTAAAAATGAAGCATACAAGAACAATTTTGATTATTTTAACTTAAAACCTAAGTAATACTGGTTCATCTGTTTATTGTTGAATATAAGATCAAGGCCTTTTCTATGCATATGGGACCATTGACTTGAAGTTTCTTTCATTTTTCTTGAAAATATCACATTCATAATTCATTTTCTATCATTTCCAGTTTTAGTTTCTCAAAAGAGGAGTGATAAGTTTTTGAACAAATCTGAGGGCAGAATTTTTAGAGATTTTTGTTTTCCTTAGTCTACTACAGTGTTCTCATCCATAGCTGATTCCATTTTTAAACTTCAAGTGTTTCCAAGGCATTCAACATTTTTCTACTCTCATACTTACCAATGTACCTAATTTCTTTTTTTTTTTTTTTTCAGACGAAGTCTCGCTCTGTCGCCCAGGCTGGAGTGCAGTGGCTGGATCTCAGCTCACTGCAAGCTCCGCCTCCCGGGTTCACGCCATTCTCCTGCCTCAGCCTCCTGAGTAGCTGGGACTACAGGCGCCCACCACCTCGCCCAGCTAGTTTTTTTGTATTTTTCAGTAGAGACGGGGTTTCACCGTGTTCGCCAGGATGGTCTCGATCTCCTGACCTTGTGATCCGCCTGTCTCGGCCTCCCAAAGTGCTGGGATTACAGGCTTGAGCCACCGCTCCCGGCCCCTAATTTTTAATTAATTACACAAGCACGAGTAAAAGTGGCATAAATATTTGGTGACATACCTGCCTGACTCTCCCTATGTGTAGAATCCAGCGGTGACAGAATCGTGACCCCCGCTGGAGCACTGGCCAGAAATGGTCAGGGGACCTAGAGATACATCCATATGCTGCAGAATGTTGGTGAGGAGCTGCTTCAGTGTAGGCTGGCTAGGAGAATTCCTTAGGTGCTTAACAGGGAGGGGCAGGCATTTGTGTTTGGAGTTCAGAAAGTAGATGAAAGAATTCTGGAACAGCAAGACCTGGACAGGACACTGCAGTGGCCGGTAAGAGGCCGTGTAATTGGAGAGTCTGCCCCAGCAAGGGGTGAAGGGGCACAGAAGGTTTCCATTTGGTGAGCACTTCTCCTGTGTTAGGTGCTGTGCCTACCCGTTGACAGGCATTATTTTTTGAATAAACATTTAATGGAATGCTCGCAGTGTAGCCTCCTGTTCAGATGAAGTCATTGAGTAATCTTCCAAAACAAGTAGACCTGGTATTTAAAAACTCCGGTCAAAAATAAAAACAAAAATAAAAAATGCTTTTCTGTCAAACTCTTGAACCATTGTTCCTGCAACCTTGTGTGCATGAGAATCACCATTAGAAGTGTGCATGTTTGGGGCAACACAACCACTTACTCCAATGCAGATTTCCAAGTCCCCATTCCCTGCAAAATGGATCAAATTGATCTGGAATATGATCATGCTCTCCAGGTGATCCTAATGCAGACAGTTCATGAAAACGGAGTGACGACACAATACTACCTTTACAAGGCACTACAGAGGAGGGCCAGCTAGAGAAGAAGGGAGTGCCGATGAGTGAGTAATGAAGACTAGAGATGGATATACAGTGGTCTGCTGAAGCCAGCTCATACCACTTGCAAGAGCCAAATGTTAAAATTAAAGGAATTCATGCATCACTTTTTGAAGAGAGCCATTATTTAAAAAATAATATAAATGATATAAACTTGCAATTGAATTGATTATGTTAAAAACAAATGTAATAAACACACAAACTTATCACTTCTATGTTGCCATATTTATCTTCTATATTCTTTTTTCTTCCAAGGGTAGAGACTCAGTAAAATTAATGATTTTTACTATTTCTTTTTCTTTTTTTTTTTTTTGGGACGGAGTCTCGCTCTGTCACCCAGGCTGGAGTGCTGTGGCCAGATCTCAGCTCACTGCAAGCCCCGCCTCCCGGGTTCACGCCATTCTGCCTCAGCCTCCCGAGTAGCTGGGACTACAGGCGCCCCCACGTCGCCCGGCTAGTTTTTTGTAGTTTTTAGTAGAGACGGGGTTTCACCGTGTTAGCCAGGATGATCTCGATCTCCTGACCTCGTGATCCGCCCGTCTCGGCCTCCCAAAGTGCTGGGATTACAGGCTTGAGCCACCGCGCCCGGCCTGCCACTACTATTTCATCAAGAACAATTTTAAGTGAAACTCTCTTTTATATTTAAATTTTTTTTTTTTTTTTTTTTTTTTTAGGGTGATATAGCCGTGGAGAAAACAGTAACTGCTGATGCAAGTTAATGCTCTGCTTTGATTTGTGCTATGGGACAAATAGCTTTACAGTCAAAGAGGCTAGTGACAGCCTAGTATTATCATTAAAATAATTTTAATTAATTAACTAATGTACAAGCACTTAACATGAGATCTACTGTTTTTCTTTTCCTTTTCTTTTTATTTTTTTTTTGAGACTGAGTCTTGCTCTGTTGCCCAGGCTGGAGGGCAGTGGCACGATCTCAGCTCACTGCAACCTCTGCCTCCTAGGTTCAAGTGATTTTCCTGCCTCAGCCTCCTGAGTAGCTGGGACTACAGGTGCCCGCCACCACGACCTGCTAATTTTTTTTTTTGTATTTTTTAGTAGAGACGGCGTTTCGCCACGTTGGTCAGGCTGGTCTTGATCTCCTGACTTCAAATGATCCACCCGCCTTGGCCTCCCAAAGTGTTGGGATTATAGGCGTGAGCCACCACACCTGGCTGGGACCTACTCTTTTAAAATTTTAAGTGCATGGTAGTTTTGTTAACCATAAGCACAATGATGGGCAGTGTTGAACAGGATCTCTAGAGCTTACTCATCTTGCATAATTGAAACTTTATGCCATTGAATAGTAACTCCAGGTTTCCTCCTTGTCCCAGCCACTGGCAAACATCCTCCTCTCTGTTCCTATGAGTTTGTTTATTTTAGATATCTCACAGAAGTGTAATCATGCAGTGTATGTTTTTCTATGATCCTCTAGGATCATTCATGTCATGTATTGCAAAATTTTATTTTTTAAAGGCTGAATACATGCTATTGTATGCATGTACCACATTTGCTTTATCCAGTCATCTGTCCATGGACATGGGAGGTTGTTTCCATATCTTGATTATTGTGAATAATGCTGCAATCAATATAAGAGTGCTTGCATCTCTTTAAGATTCTGCTTTCAATTCTTTTGGATATATACCCGGAAGTGAGATTACTGTATCATATGTTAATTCCATGTTTATGTTTTTTGAGGAACTACCATACTATTTTCCTTGGCAGCTGCATCATCTCACATTCCCACAACAGTGTACAAGGATTCCAATTTCTCCACATCTTTGCCAACATTGTAATCTTTTTTATACAGTAGCCATCATAACAGGTATGAGATGATAACTCATCGTGGTTGATTTGCATTTCTCTGATGATTCATGATGTTAAGCATTTTTTAATATACCCGATGGCGATTTGCATGTCGTCTTGGAAGAAATGTCCATTCAATTCCTTTACCCATTTTAAATCAGATTCTTTGGTTTTTTGCTATTGATTTGTAGGAATTCCTTATATATTTTAGATATGAATATTTTATCAGATATATGATTTGCAAATATTTTCTTCCATTCTGTAGGTTGCTATTTCACTCTGTTGATTATATCTTTTGCTGTGCAGAAGCTTTTTAGTTTGATGTAGTCCCACTTCTCTAATTTAGCTTTTTTGCTGGTGCTTTTGTTGTCATACCCGAGAAATCATTACCTGGACCAATAGCATGAAGATTTTCCCCTATGTTTCTTTCTAGGAATATTATAGTTTACAACATAATTCATTCTGTGTTGACTTTTGTGTATAGTGTAAGACAAGGTCCAATTTCATTCTTTTGCATGTAGATATCCAGTTTTCCCAGCATTATTTGTTGAAGAGACTATCTCTTCTCCACAGTGTATTCTTGGCATTCTTGTTGATTAGTTGACTTTATATACCTGGGTTTATTTCTGGGATCTCTACCTGTTGATGTATGTGTGTGTTTTAATGACAGCACTATACTGCATTAATTACTGCAGCTTTATAATGTATTTTAAAATTAGGAAGTATGAATATTCCAGCTTTGTTCTTCTTGCTCAAGATTACTTTGGTTATTTGAGGTATTTTGTGGTTCCATATGAATTTTAGAATTTTTTTCTATTTCTACAAAAATGCCATTGAGATTTTGATAGAGATTACATGGACTTTGTACATTGTTTTTGGTAGTGTAGACATCTAAAAAATATTGTCTTGCCATCTATGAACACAGGATATCTCTGCATTTGTTTGTGTCTTCCTTAGTTTCACTGTACAAGTTTTTCGTCTTCTTGGTTGACTTTATTCCTAAGTATTTTATTCTTATTTTTATTCCCAACATGGGACTGTTTTCTTAATTTCCTTTTTGGGTAGTCCATTGTTAGTATATAGAAATGCAACTGATTTTTTTGTATGCTGATTTTTGTATTCTGCAACTTTACTATGTTTGTTTATGGTTCTAACACTTTCCTTGTGAGTCTTTAGAATTTTCTACATATAAGATAATGTCATCTGCACACAGAGACAACTTTATTTCTTCCTTTCCAATTTAGATGGCTTTTATTTCTCTCACTTACCTAATTGCTCTGGCTAAGACTTCCAGTACTATGTTGAATACAAGTGGTGAAAGTAGGTATCCTTCCCTTCTTCCTGATTT
This sequence comes from Colobus angolensis palliatus, assembly GCF_000951035.1. Lineage (NCBI taxonomy): Eukaryota > Metazoa > Chordata > Mammalia > Primates > Cercopithecidae > Colobus > Colobus angolensis. The sequence continues at coordinate 22,337,288 of NW_012118487.1, read as the reverse complement.
TTGGAGAAAACTTTTCAGTTTTTCACCATTGAATATTATGTTAGCTGCGGGCTTTTCATATGTGGCCTTTATTAATGTTGGGGTAAATTCCTTCTATATCTAGTTTGTTAGAAGTTTTTTTTCTTTATTATGGAATGGTGTTGAATTTTGTCAAAGCTTTTTATTGCCTTTATTGAGATGAGAATTTTTCCAGTTACAAAGACCTGTAGTTTTCCTTTCTTGCAGTGTTTTTGTCTGGCTTTGGTATCAAGGTATTGCTGGCCTTATAGAATAAATTTTGAAATATCTCTTTTATTAATTATTTTGAATAGTTTAAGAAAGATTGATGTTAATTATGCTTTAAATATTTGGTAGAATTCACTGGTGAAGCTCTTTACTTTTCATTGTTGAAAGGTTTTAAATTATTGATCCTCATTTTGTCTGTTTCAATGTAGAGAGGTTTTACATTATTGAACCTTATTTTTATTTGTTTGTTTAGACATTTTGTCTCTTCTTGATTAAGTCTTGGTAGGTTGTATGTTTTTAAGAATTTATCCATTTCTTCTAGATTATCCAATTTGTTGACATATTGTTGTTCGTAATAGTCTCACGATTCTCTATTTCTGTGGCATTTATTTTAATATCACTGTTTCCATTTATGATTTTGAGTATTTTCTCATTTTCTTAGTTACTTTAGTTAAAGATTTGTCAATTTTGTTTTTCTTAGAAATTCAGTGTTGTTGATTTTTTCTATATTCTATTTTATTTGTATTTGCTGTAATCTTTATTACTTCTTATGCTAGCTTTGAATTAGTTTGTTATTCTTTCTTTGGCTTCTTGAAATGTAATGTTAGGTTGTTTATTTGAGCCCTTTTTTTTCTTTTTTTAACCATACATGTTCATTACTATAAACTTCTCTCTTAGTACTGCTTCTGCTGCATCCCATAAATTTTTTTATATTGTGTATTCACTTGTCTTGAAATATCTTTTTTTTTTTTTTTTTGAGACAGAGTTTTGCTCTTGTGCCTAGGCTGGAGTGCAATGGCATGATCTCGGTTCACTGCAACCTCCGCTTCCTAGGTTCAAGTGCTTCTCCTGCCTCAGACTCCCAAATAATTGGGTTTACAGGCATACACCACCACGCCCGGCTAATTTTGTATTTTTAGTAGAGACGGGGTTTCACCATGTTGGTCAGGCTAGTCTTGAACTCCTTACCTCAGGTGGTCCACCCACCTTGGCCTTGCAAAGTGCTGAGATTACAGGCATGAGCCACCATGCCCGGCTCTTGAAATATCTTTTAATTTGTCTTTTGATTTCTTCTTCGACCCAATGGTTATTTAAATGTGTGATGTTTAACTTCTACATATTTGTGAATTTTCCAGTTTTCCTTTTGTTTTTGATTTCTAGTTTCATTTCATTGTGATCAGAAAAGATATTTGGTATGATATCAATCTTAAATTTGTTGAGACTTATTTTATAGCCGAACATGTGATTGCATGTGAATTTGAGACTGTTCTGTGTGCACTTGAGAGGAATGTATTTTGCTGCTATTGAGTGGAATGTTATGTATATGTCTTTTAGGTCCATTTGGTCTATAGTGTTGTTCAAGTCTTTTGTTTCCTTATTGATTTTCTGTCTGAATGTTCTATCAATTATTGAAAGTAGGGTAGGAAATATCCTGTTTTATTGTGTTATTCTCTATTTTTCCTTCAAGCCTGTCAATGTTTGCTTTACATATTTTGGTGCTCTAATGTTGGGAGCATATGCATTTTTAATTGTTCCATCTTCTTGATGATTTGTCCCTTTCATCATTAAATAATGGGGACATTCTATGACAGTTTCTGACTTAAATTCTATTTTATTTGATATGATTATAGTTATCCTTGATCTCTTTTGGTTATCATTTGCATGGAATATCTTTTTCCATCTCTTTACTTTTAGCCTATGTGTGTGTTTGATTCTAAAGAATGCCTCCTGCTTAGAGCATATAGTTAGATATTGTTTTTTTTGTTTGTTTGTTTGTTTAAATCCATTCAGCTATTCTATGAACTTTCATTGGAGCATTTAATCCATTTACATTTACATTATCAATAGGTAAGGATTAACTATTGATATTTTGTCATTTTCTGTTTTGTAGTTCTTTTGTATCTCTTTTCCTCTCTTGCTGTTTTCCTTTGTGTTTTGCTGATTTTTTTGTGGTGATATGCTTTGATTCCCTTATTTTTTCTTTTGCATGTATTTATTTCTTTTTCTGTATCTATTTTATGTATTTTCTGTATGGTTTCCATGTCTCTTTCTCTCTCTCTTCTCCTTCTGGACACCTATAATCAATATATTTGGTCACTTGGTGGTGTTTGATAATTCCCTTAGACTCTCTTCACTCTTTTTGATTTTCTTTTCTTTTTGCTTCTCTGACTGGATAATCTCAAATGACCTGTCTTGGAGTTGACTAATTCTTCTGTTTGATCAAATCTGCTGTTAAACTCTTATGATGAATTTCTTATTTCAGTTATTTCGTTCTTTCACTCCAGAATTTCTATTTGGTTCTTCTTTATCTTTTCTATTTCTTCATAATATTCTTGTTTATTTAATGTATTATTTTCCTCATTTTGTTTAGTTGTCTATCTGGGTTCTCTTGTAACTTGCTGAGCTACTTTAAGATGATTATTTTGAATTCTTTGTCAGACAATTCATAGATCTCCATTTTTTTAAGGGCCAGTTATTGGATATTTATTTTGTTCTTTCGATTGTGTTTTATTTTCCTGATTTTTTGTGTTACTTGTAGCTTTGCATTGATATCTTTACATGTGACAACCATGTCTTAATGACATGTTCTCCAGTCTTAATGAACTGGCTTTGATTGGGCAAGATAGCCCAGGTAGAATTTCTGGGTCTTGCTCCTAGGTCTTGACCCAGGTGTTCAGTCTTTTTCTTTTCTTTTTTTTTTTCCCTTTTCTTTTTTCTTTTCCTTTCTTTTCTTTTCAACACTAGCAATCTCTTGCCTTCTCTGGTTCCCATGTCAGTCTCATCTGTGCTCCATACGAGATGAGATAGAAACTAGCTCTTCAAGGAGCTCCCTGAAAGGCTCAGGACATTAGAGTCATGATCCACTCCTCCTTCTTTCCTGAAGGAGAGGCCTCAGTTCTATGCCTTCTACAGGTCTCAGAGCCTTGCCAGCCATGGGAAGGTGCCCATTCTCCTAGCTTTCCCAGGCATCTGTACTATGCTATATCTTTAAGCACTCTGTAAGAGGCACAACAGAAGCCAGCCCCTTGGGGGTGTACTGAAAGGCCAGAAATGTTGGATGTTCACCCTACTCTCTATCCCCTGCCCTCACCACACCAAAAAAGGATTGTAATCTCTCTGGTGCTGAGTTGTACTAGCAGGTAAAGTGAAATAGCTTTTCTTATCTGTTTCAGTGTGGCTGATCGTTATTTTTTTGTTTGTCTGGGGTACTGAAATTTCTTAACTTAATCCTGAACTTCTTATAAAGCTAATTTGTTACTTATATTACTGTAAATCTGTGTTCCTGTTGGGGAATGAGGGCTGGAACTTCCTATTCTGTTATCTTGCTGACATCACCCTATGTTTGATGTTCTTGAGGTTATTTATGTCTATTGTATCTGTATAGGGGAGATGTATGTATTAGTGGTGGGTGTTTCTGGCTCAGAGTCTCTAATGTGGCTGTAATAAACCTCAGGGATGTCACATGTCAGAGATAGAGTCCTCTTGAGGCGCAGGTGGGGCTGAGATCTGCCCCTGCCCACCCACATGGTTGTTGACAGACCTCAGTTCTTAACTGACTGCTAGACTGAGGATGCCAGTTTCTCTTAGGCTGTTTGCCAGATGCCTCAGTTTCTCGCTATATGAGCCTCTCCACAATATGGCAGACAACTTCCCCAAGACAAGTGATGGAGTGATGGGGGACTGGAGGGAGGAAGGGAGGGAGAGAGAGAGGGAGAGGGGTTGGTGGGGAGAGAGCACACACAGAAGCATGAGAGAGCAGTTAAAATGGGAGCTGCAGTCCTTTTAATAACCTAATTTTAGAAGATCATCTCATTACTTTTGCTGTGTTATGTTCATGAGAAAACCACTAAGTCCTGCCTACACTCAGATGGAAGAAATTAAGTTTCAGCACTTGCAAAGGAGGAGTATAAAGAATTGTCCCATCACAACACTATATGATGTCATGCTACTGCATACTTCTTCCTAACACTGTATTCAGTGATGCAACTTTGGTAGTTTGAAATCAGCCATGGTGGGAATATTTAGACCATGGAAATTAGTAAACATTCTAGGCCGGGCGTGGTGACTCACGCCTGTAATCCCAGCACTTTGGGAGGCTGAGGCGGGCGGATCACAAGGTCAGGAGATCGAGACTACGGTGAAACGCCGTCTCTACTAAAAATACAAAAAAAATTAGCCGGGCGCGGTGGCGGGTGCCTGTAGTCCCAGCTACTCAGGAGGCTGAGGCAGGAGAATGGCGTAAACCTGGGAGGCAGAGCTTGCAGTGAGCCGAGATGGCGCCACTGCACTCCAGCCTGGGCGACAGAGCCAGACTCCGTCTCAAAATAAATAAATAAATAAAAAACAAAAAAAAATTCTAAATCAGACTTTTCCCTCCAGACAGCTGACATTTACCAGTACACAACAGGATGAATATAGAGCTATATGTTCACAGAATTTTTGTGAATTAGATGAATTTTAGGAAGGGCTTTGAAAGAAGGAAATAAAATATTATTCACACAGAGAAAGATAGTTTCTTAATTTAAAGATAATAGAGGTGAAGCAAGGTGTGGAGGGAGACTTAGGGAGTTTAAATATGTTCTTATGGATGCCTATAATGACATGAAGAAAAAGCAGCTCTTTCTTTCTCTTTTTGTTTCTTATGTGTACACAATTTGAAATGGAGATTGCATACTAAATTTAACTATGTGTACACAAACACATTAAAGACTTGGCATACAATATTTTTTTAAATCCAGTAATCGGGATGGGTATATAATCTTTTGCTTAATTTCCTATGAAGCCACAAACAAGTAATACATGTGCCAGTAAAGTTGGTACAGCTGCCCTATACCTAAAATAGCTCAGAAATTCAAAGACCAAATTTTAGTTCATTTGAACTGATGCCCTGGTGTATGTGGCATGATCAATAACATGAGACGAGTGCTACCATTTATCAAATGAGCAGGAATTTACTTCAAAAAGAAAATTTCCAGAATAATAGCATTTTAGGTCTGAAAGAGACAGTAGGAAACCTACAGTATATTATTTCTCAACATGTCTTTGTCAATCAAACATCAAAATCAGAAATGACTGGTCTTCTTTTTAAAACCTAGAAGCTTGTTAGTACCTGAAACCCACGCCAGACCTGAAGAATTGGTGGGGGCTTAATAATTTGCACATTCTATAAGCTCTCTACATGATTCTGTTGCAAGCAAACGTTAGAGAGTGAATAATCCAAACCTTTTATTTTATATATTAGGGAAACAAACAACTAAGCTGTAAAAGATCCCCACCCCCAACAAGTGAGACCACATAGTAGGCATGATTTTACACATTAAAACTTTTTTTTCTTCAAAATACATTTTTTTTTATCCAGCAATCAGGGTGGATATATAATCTTTTGTATAATTGCCTATAAAGCCACTAACAAGTAATACATATGCCAGTAAAGTTGGTACAGCTGACCTACACCTAAAATAGCCCAGAAATTCAGACCAAGTTTTCATTCCAAAATTTTTTATTTTGTAGAAAATAGAAAGCATATCCTTTGTTCAAAGAGACAGCAAAGGAACAACACAGGACTTCAATGAAAAACATGTTTATGTGTGTAGTTACTAGTCAGTATGCCCCACCTAGCCACAAATTAGTGTGGTTACTCTAAATTGCTAACATGAAAATCTTAACCTCCTACTTCTGAAGTTATTTGGTTTTAGCTACTCAATTTTTTTTTCTAGGCTTCCAAGGTTGCTGTTTTGGGCATGATTTTAGAAATATAATTATAAGTTTGATTTCAAACTTCTGGACCATGTAATCAAACGCAGGCTGGTCATAGTGGAAGATATACAATTTTTAGCTCTGCCTACATTGACAAAAAAAAAAAAAAAATGGCTGGATCCACATCAATTCAATTTGAGTGCCATGTGTTTACAGTGACAGCTTCTCCCCAAAAACGCAAAAAAAAAAAAAAAAAAAAAAAAAAAGAGAAGATCCATGCTGCTGTAGTCGAGGTACATAGGGGTGTTTGAAGCCAGCCCCTCCAGCAGCACCTTACCAACCATGTCTGTGCTTTTACTTATTGATCCAATAAAATGACTTAAACATCTAACTCTTTTTCCAGGTAATTTTTTTATTATGTGTAACACACTGTTAAACAGGTGAAGAATGAACAAGTTTAGAAAAACAAACAAACAAAAAGCCTAACATGAAAAATTATCCGCATGATGTCCACTTTTCCTGCTTGGTTGCAATACCCAATGGATTATTTATTTATTTAGATTTCTGCTGTCCCTGATTCCAAACAGCAGCCTCTTTAGAGTAACATCTGCTCCAGACATTGCTCCAGGAATATAAATCCCGACTAAGGGGTGGGTATTTAAAGCTGTAAATGATGTTTTATTTTTACAATAGCTTTGCAAAAGGAATGGAGGTGTCATGTCATTATCAGAATTTTCTTAACAGGATTTAATCTTAATGCCAAACTAAATCCTTTGTCTAAAGCATCAGCAGAGTGCTATTTTATTTTCCCCATAGTATTACAGAGGAGGGCTGGTGCAGGCACAGCCACATGACATTGCCTTATCTGTTTTGTCTGTTTGTTTTCTGGAAGAATCTAGGAACGTGGATAAATGCAATTAAGGACAGTTATCTACAAATTGGAAGAAAGCATTTCTATTTTCTTAAATCTCTGAATCAAAGCACTTAATGTTCTGATTTCCAGCAAGACCTTCCAAGAAATGAAAACCCAACCCTTGGGTTTGTGTTTGGACTCTTGATACAGTTATGAAAGACGCATCAGGAGATGGCAAGTGGCTGCCAATACTTCCTTTTTTTCTGGAATATTCTCTAATTCTTGGTGCATCAAGATGGAAACTGGTAGGCTTGGAATAGACGTCCCTTTAAAAGGCTCCAGTAACAATACAAGAATATTTTTTCCATACGCAGTGACGTGGGTGGGTCATGGGTGTCTCAATGACAGTAACGTTCCCGAACCCCAGACCTTAGCTGTCATTTCACCTGCGTCGTCCCGGACGCCTTGGCTGTTGACGTGCTTCCGAGCCAATAAATAACGCCAGCAGCCCTCCCAAATCCACGCCGGCCCGTCTCGCTCTCCGCCGGCCCCCTCCTCGCAGTGGTTTCTCCTGCAGCTCCCCTGGGCTCCGCGGCCAGTAGTGCAGCCCGCGGAGCCGCGGCTTCGCCCCTCTCCTCTGGGTGGCCCTAGTGCGCGGGCTGATACTCATTCAACCGGGGAAGGTGAAGCGAGTGGAGGCTGCTGCGGAACTTGCCGCCGCCCCCAGCAGCGCCGGCCGGCTAAGTCCAGGTCCC
>NW_012118487.1:22316593-22329595 GCF_000951035.1 Colobus angolensis palliatus | reverse complement strand
GGAGCCCGGGGCTCCCGCGGCCGGCATGAGGCGGCGCCGGCGGCTGCAGCAGGAGGACGGCATCTCCTTCGAGTACCACCGCTACCCCGAGCTGCGCGAGGCGCTCGTGTCCGTGTGGCTGCAGTGCACCGCCATCAGCAGGATTTACACGGTGGGGCGCAGCTTCGAGGGCCGGGAGCTCCTGGTCATCGAGCTATCCGACAACCCTGGCGTCCATGAACCTGGTAAGGGTGCTGCCCCCTGACAGCCTTGGGGGCATCCCGGAGGGCGGGCGGAAGAGGGTGGGACTGCTGGTGTGGGGGAAGGAGGGAGGGATGGGCCCAGGGGACTTCTTGGTAAAAGGTATCTAAGGTGGAAGGTGGGAAGTGGAAGGAGGGATGGAAATGGGGAGGAACCCGACTTAGAGTGCCAGGGGCCCAATTTCTGCTTTTCCGTCCCATCCGCTCAACCCCAAGCCCATCTTCCCAGACCTTAGCCCACCCTCTAGTGAGTATAGGCTTTGGGAGGCTGGGGTGGCGGGGAGTGGGGGGTAGCAATACGGAAAAAACAAATCCTGACGCACGCAACCCCAGCGGTCCTTCTCACTTTGCTGTGTGAAAAAACCAAAGGAATGGTTGCGAGTCCCCAGCAAGGAGGGTTGGTCTTCCGTGCTGACATGAGCAGAAAGATAAGGTGCAGAGGCAGTGATTTAGAGGCAAGGAGAACGAGTCATTTATCCTTTTTTCTCTGATTTCCAGAGGACCAGTTTATTGGCTCTGTGTACCCATCTCTACCTGTGTGTGCATAAGTATTAGGTACACTCGCTGCTGTGGATGCTCGGGGAATCTTAGGGATATTGCCAATCTGGGGTGGTGGTGTATGCAGACACGTCGGCCCCCCTCCTCCTACCGGGGTGAAAAGTGGTTTCTGACTGACGTTCAGATTTTGAAACTGCACAAGGCCTTTCCAAGGGAAAAAGAGTATTCCATTTTCTATGCTATAACCGTTTGAGATGAATAGTTTGTGATGGGGTCTTTATTCCAACTGATGTTCCCAAGTAACCGTCTGTATTCATCTTTCCTAGGAGTATGTTAAAGCACGTTTTGATTTATGTTAATTGTGATGCATTTAGTATTAATAAAGAGGTATTTAAAAATGTTCTTGGGACTTTTTTTCATTATGTTTCTGCTTAGGAAATAATTTGGGCCTGGTCTTCTGATAATCAAGGTATGGCTAAAGTAATCTGTGCTAATGATATCAGCCTGGGATGCTTAATTTTTGTTTCATGACAAAGCAAGCAAGAACAGTAGGCTAAAAATTCTCATTGAAGGGCCAGAATAGTTTTATAATGATACATAAGAACCAAACTGAGAAAGGATTAAAATAGGTGATCAATAGACATTTTGATCTTCAAATGTATAGTAGATAGGTTGATCAAGAATAAATCTTCAGGAAATATTTCTTACCTTCAAATAATATAAGAAACAAGGTTTGTGTAAGTTTGCTGTCAAAATTCTAAGATCAGATCCTAGAAAACATTTAATATTAACTACTCTATCTGGCAGGATTCAGCATGTAGGATTGGACATTTTGAAACTCAGTTTCATACCGTTATCTGAAGATAGGGAAAAATTTTAAATGTGATAACTGATTTTCAGCTAAATCCAATAACCAAAGCCAAGACATCCTAGGCACAGTTAAAGCTAATGTAAGTATTTGTGACTCTCCTGCTGCCTTCTTAATGAAAACCCTTTGTTACTCTATTTTGTAGATTGATCCCAGAGTTTTTTGCATTGTTACTTCAGAGAGATTATATGAAAGCTAATGTTTAACTTTTTGTTGTTTCAAATTTGGAAATAAAATTTTAAAGTGGTATTACTCTTAGAATGTGATATGCTTTAGAAAATGAAAACAATGATTCCTTTGCTTAAGTATCTGGAATATATAGTTCATCAAGGTTTGCAAATCCTTCTTTTAGATTGCAAGCTTTGTGAAGTGGGGACCCTGACTCCAGAACCCAGCTCATGTTTGGCACACAGCGGGCTTGAATCTACATTATGAAATAATCTACATTATGGAAAAATACTGAATATGCAGTATGGAAAAAATGAATCCATCAACAGCTGCATAACACAGTGAATTAAAATAAAATGTTTTATTCCTCATACATACAAAATACATTGATTGAATTCCTCTCACAGAGACAAACTTGGAAGTGTTGTACAATGTGTACTTTACAATTCCTTTTTAAATGAAGGAGACTCTAAGTCTATGGTATTACTAATAGAATACAAAATGTCTATGTCCCTTGTATTTTTAAAAGTAGAAATCAACTATTATAAACCAACACTAACAAAACTATAAGGGTGATAGCCCCCTCCATCACCTTTTATGAGGGTCAAATAGATTAGAAATCTGATCAGTGTACAAGTTTGATGGTGCTTGTGTGAATTAACTTCAAGTACATTTGGATAAAGGAAAATGTTCACCATTCTTAGATGGCCTTTCAGTTTCTTTTAGATTAAACTATTTTAAGAAGTAAAAAGGAATATTATACTTATTCTGAGGTACAAGTGGGTTCATTCAGTGTTTTTTTTTTTTTGAGCACCTGTATACTCAAGGTGGACCAGGCCTCTATGAGTTGTGCCTCTGCACAGCCCATAGAAGATAACACAGAAGATAGTCCCTTGCCCTGAGGGGAATAGAGAATTGGGAGCTTGAAGAACAGCGTAAAGGTATGTGAGACTGCAAGACTGGCTTTAGGAGGACTGGAGAAAAAGACAGTAGGGTCAACAGGTCAGAGAGACTGGATTATTGAAGAATGGATGACAAAAGACAGGAACTGTACAGTTTATTGACATTGACAAATTCCAAAATAGCTGGTATAGATATCTGTCTTCACTAGGACCCCTGCTTTTGAAAAAGGGCCAACTGCCTTAACTATTTTCACCTTTTAAGAACCTTATTTTTTGGTTTGAAATAACATTTCTGGTTCAGCTTTAGGAAATAATATTGAACTTAACAAATGTGTTTACTTGACTGAAATTTTGAGGTCAAGTGGCTCACATTCGTTTTATTTTCCAGCAAGAGAGGTGTCAGATTTGTTGATAAGCTTTCTTAATCTAGATTCTTTTCCCGAACATTAAAAAAAATAGTGGATTTCTAAGGATTTAGTTGTCGTAACAGAAGAACTCCAACAAAAGAAAACATAACAGAAGAACTCCAACGAAATAAAACACAATACTCACATAAAGCCCTTTCTTGTGGTGGAATCGGCAAGCTAGACGTTTACTTAGCTAGCTTAGCAGTTTTTGGACAGAAATGTTTGTTGATACAATTAGCTCTCTTCCTGAGCAGAAAGAAGTGATCTTTATACATGCTTAGTACAGGACATGGGGTGTAGTTGAGCCTATCTTCTGAAAATGACTCTCTTTGGAAGAAGTTTAACATTTGAATTCATCAAATGGCAAAGCAAATTCCATTTTGAACTGGTTATGGAGGAATAGCCAAACCTATACTGTGATGACATCTTAGGAATCAGCTTGATTGTTGACCAGCTGAATGTTGGATCTCAGTCATCATTTTGTATCACTTCTGAGGTCTGCAAGAATCTGTTGAAAGAGGGTTGCGAGTAGCAGCCAATTTCAATGAGCAGAATCACGAATGGTCCTGTCATTGGTCTCATCTCCTCAGACATTGTTAAGTCTGGACCCCAGATGGATTTCCTCTACACTGGGTGTTAGTGTTTGTGGCCCATTTGGAACTGGGATGAAGAATGAGCTTAGACTAGGCTAGGGGCTGATTCTAAGTTCTCAGATATGTCCCCATTAGATATCACACTTGCTAGGCATGGTCATTTTCCCATTTTTCTTTCCTTTTACTTATATTTTATAATTTTTTCTCATTTCCATGCTTAAGGACTCATGTATTCCAACCCAAACATATGCCTTCCTAGGCATATATATCCATCATCGAAGTACAGTACTCATAAAAGAAACCTTTGTTCACTTAAATCTAAGTAATGGATTCTGTGTTCCCAGACCACTCCACCCAGAGTTAAATATGAGTTAAGATTAATTTGCTTAAAACACTATTTCTTTTACACGTAGTTCAAGATTGCTTTTGGGAAGTAAATCTGATTTATAGCTAAAACGCTATCTCAAAAACATTCTTTAGAGCAGGATTTTTCTTTCTCAAAGGCTGGAATGATTATTTTGGACGTATTCCTCTCTGAATCTGTTAAAATTTAAAGTGTATAAATGCCAGAATGCATTTGCCAAATATTGTGAAGGAACGTTTAATGCTGGCAAAGTTTCCACACAACTTGAAAAAGAGAAGTGGGGGTTTTTATTATTTGTCTGGCCTCTCTTTATAGCAGATTAGTATGTATTAGTGGCAAATGATTACAACTAAATAACACCTTAAAATTCATGAGGATACATGTTAGATCCTAGAGAAGAATCTAGACCTACCACACATGGTCAAGAGTTATTTTTAGACCTGAATGAGTCAACACAGCTTTTGCCAGAAGTGATGTTCTTGATTGACTTGTGATTGGTTAATGGAAGAGAAGGCAAGTTGGGCTTGCCCCTACATGATAGCCTTTGCTCAGACAAAAGAGGCAGCTTTCTATGACAACCGATTTGAGAGGTGGCAGATGACTCATTTGCTAGTGACTCCCTTACTGGCTTACCATAAGGGTGAAATCCTATTTCTAAATATTACTGAGAAATAGGAAATAGCTCTTGTAAGGGGTGACACATTAACCCAGCTTTTCTCAAAGTATATTTCATAGAACATATATTCAGCATGGTTTGATAGGTATTATGTAAACAAAGATAAGCAGGTTTGTATGTTGAAAGACTTAACAGAGCTCTTAATAGGCTACTGTATGTTTCAAATCTCCAAGGTAGATGCGTACTGTATAAGATTTCCCAGCCTTTTACCATGGGATTTCCCTCTCTCCTGCTTCTTTTTTTTTTTTTTTTTTGTAAAAAAAGGAGGCCTGCTATGGTGGCTCACACCTGGTTGAGGCGGGAGGAATGCTTAAGGCTAGGAGTTCGAGTTCTGCCTAGGCAACATCATGAGATCCTGTCTCTACAAAAAAATAGAATTAGCTGGGCATGGTAGCATTTGCCTGTAGTCCCAGCTACTTGGGAGGCTTGGGAGGGCGATTGAGCCTGGGAGTTTGAGGTTACAGTTAGCCATGATCATACCACTGCACTCCAGCCTGGGCGACAGAACGAGACCCTATCTCAGAAACAAAATAACAACAACAACAACGACGACAGCAACAATAAAAAAGGCAGCTTATCTTGGAACTAGTGTTACACTAGCATGAGAAACACAGCATTAGCCCATTATCATTCTTTATCATAGTGTTAAAGATTCATTTGTCACATGAGACTGGATGTAGAACAAAGAGAAAAATGATTCATTTGGCAATTCTTCAGCAGAGGGCCTCATCCAGGGAGCTCTTCAGGGGTAGGGAACATATGTTTTCCATTTTTTTCCTCCATAAACAGCTAGTATAGTGGTTTATGTAGAGTAGGCTTTTAAGTTATGCTTAGAATCAGAGCATGATTCTGAGGCAATGAGGCAGAGGAGAAATAATTTTGTTTGTTTGCTTTTTTCTCTCCCTGTCTTATGGAGCTGAAAAGGACAAATCGTTTTGATGAAAATGATTAAAGTTACACAAATGCCTCACAATTCTTCTTGTATCATTAAATAGCTTCATGATTTTAACTTTTGTTCACCTCTTTTCCTTGTGTATGAAATGGGAATACGTTAAGAACTCAGAACTCACAGGATCGCTGTGAGGCCAAAGTAGTGTAGTATATAGAAATACATTTCATGGAGCTGCTTACATCTAGTTATGAAGAAGAAATGCTAATTTATAAATATTCTTTTTTTACTTTCAGTTGGTCTGGAAACTGCTCCATGCCCTTTACGGTCATTTGGAGTAGGCACTCTTGGCTGCATTGTCATGTGAGATCTGCCTCCACCAATCCTGCCGAATGCTTTCCTCTTAGGATGCTGTTGCACAGGCCTAGTTGAAAGCCCTGAAGGACTTTTTCCCTCTTCTCACTGTTTTTTGTTCACAAATGTTTGCTTTTTTTTTTGGAGAGGGGGTCTTGCAGTGTCACCCAGGCTGGAGTGAAGTGGCATGATCATGGCTCATTGCAGCCTTGAAGTCTAGGGCTCAAGGTGTCTCCCTTCTCACCCTCCTGAATAGCTGGGACTACTATTCAGGTGTAGTCCACTACACCCTGCCTGTTTGCCTTTTATCAATTTTAAAATGTGGGACATTCTTGCTTTTCTTCAGTTTGACATGATGATGAACAATAATCATCAAGCAAGCTTGAATCAAGCAAGCGTCACTCAATAGGAACAAAGCGTGCGACAGTATTTGAGAATGTCTTTATGGTTGTTTCTTTAGGTAGCCAAATAAATCTAGGGCAATATCAACATTTTCACTGGCAATCTGACCTATTTTCCTAAAGAATTTATGATGAAACTGCTCAGGTCCTGACTAACTTAGTCTTTTACAGTCTCAGCAGAAGCAAAAGCTCTTTGAAACCTCCTTTCTCCCCGCTCCCTAACTTTCTTACCCCTACTGGGGCTCTTTCTTTATGCTTCCATATTTCTTTGGAGAGCTGTCATGTAAAGAATTACAGTGTGGACTTTGATGTCAGGGGACTTGAGCTCAAATCCCGAGGCTTCTTATTTTTAGCTGAGTGTCCCTGGGCAAGTCAATTAACTTCTCTCTATCTCCCAAATTCGTCACCTATGAAATGACAATAATGTGATGATTAAATGAGGTGGTAAATATAAAGTTCTTAATTCAATATGTGGCAACAATTATTATTGCCTCATTTTGGCATTTTCCATTGTTGGTCTACATGGGATGAATATATAGACAAAATACAATCCCGGACTACAAGAAACTCCTATAGCTCCTGTAGCTTCTTGTGCTCTGGGATTGTATTTTGTTTATATATATATTTTTTTCACCCCAAATGTCTAGTATTATGCTTGGGACATAGGTGGCCACTCAGTGAATATTTTTGAATAAATGAAGTTTCTCAAATAGGCAAAAATGCATATCATAAAACAAAGCCATGTTGGTCGATGTTGACATCATGCATATTAGCATGCCAGAAGTGTGATAACAAGAAAGGATAGAGATGGTACTTCTCTTTTGCATATGCTTATTTTTTGTGTGTGTTGAATCCAGTTTTGCATAATGGAGAAATACACCAACGTGAATTACATGTCTTTTCAAGTTTCAGTGCTGAACTTGCTGTGTTTGTTGTCTCATGTAACTGGATTAGTAAGGGGCTCTCTTCCTTTTGGAAGAGAAGAGTCTTCAGACATTTTAGAAAGTTAAACTGCTTTTTAAGTGTTAAATAAACATTTTAAGATAATTGGTAAGCATTTATTTAGTAAAATTTTGACCTTTAAAAACTCTGCATGAGACCCGAGTGTTGCAAACTAAGAACTGTGTGCTTGTTTTTAACACAGAAGATATGCATCTCCAGGTTTTCATTTTCCTTTTACTCGTGAAATGGTATTCAAATTGTGCACTCTGAAATGCCAAGAGGAGGAGGTTTATCCGAGCTAGGTGATGGTTCAAATGAACTTAAATTTGAAACATGTTTAAATTTGCCCTTTTCTTCCCTTCTCATTAATTACTGGGATTGCCATGAGTCCATTGCTCTGTGAAGGAAGGATTCTCTTTTTTTGAACATTCAGCGTACGGTGTTTTGTAAGTGATCTAACTGCCAGCTCTTTCTAATAAAACATGGCCCAAGAGAAGAGCCTGTTCGTGTTACTAGTGTCTTTTACGATTTTCAAATGATTTACTCCCCTCTTTAACTGTCCCCAGATGAGTAATCTTTGAAGGGTAGGGTGGCACATGTGGAGTATTAAAGAGATGGCTCTTAAAGATAAATGAATTACTTATGATAATACACCATGGAACAACTTTCCACTACTGGTAAATATTTTGTTTTCTACAGAAATCTGTTTTCTATCAACCTCATTGCTAAACATCATAGTTCTATAATAAAAAGAGTCCCCTCATTTGAAGACATTTCATTTCAAACAAAGGCTGATTATTTTAAAAATGGATGCAAATTGTTTATTTTCTAAATAAGCCTGAATATAACTTTTAAATTCAGGTTACTAAAAATCCTCTTGCTGGCCGGGCATGGTGTCTCACACCTGTAATCCCAGCACTTTGGGAGGCCAAGGCAGGAGGATCACGAGGTCAGGAGTTTGATACCAGCCTGACCAACATAGTGAAACCCCGTCTCTACTAAAAATACAAAAATTAGCCAGCTGTGGTGGCACATCCTGTAATCCCAGCTACTCAGGAGGCTGAGACAGGAGAATCGCTTGAACCTGGAGGTGGAGGTTGTGGTGAGCTGAGATCGCACCACTGTACTCCAGTCTGGGTGATGAGTGAGACTCTTTCAAAACAAAAAACAAAAAACGAAAAACCTCCGTGTTGGTCAGGCTGGTCTTGAACTTCCGACCTCAGGTGATCTGCCCACCCCGGCCTCCCAAAGTACTGGGATTACAGGCATGAGCCACTGCTCCTGGCCCCCCAAAATTTCTTGCTGTAGTTATGTATGTCAAGGTAATTGGAAGGAACAATAATTATCACACTTATTTGCTCAATGCAGGTAACTCCTCATATGTTCAGATCCCAAAGTGATGTTGACTGATTGGACCTATCCAATTTCTCTTCCTATATAGGAGAAAGTATTTAAAATCATAAAATCTTTCCTTCAGTATGCAGCTGCTATTCACTGCCATTGTGCAATGTTTCTCCAAGAAATAGCTTATTTCTAGAACTCTGCTCAAAACGTGCACAAATCATAACCTTTAGCCTTGAGTTTAGCATAGTGAAACGTCAATATAAAGATTGCATTGTCACCTTCCTGACCCATGTCCTGAATGCCCTTTTTCCTTTTCTTTTTTAGCCAAGTGGTAATTTCTAAAATAACCTTTCTTCATAAGTATTGTAAAATATTACTGTTTGTCATTCCACACTGAAATTAACTTTCCAAGATGAAAATATAGGCCTTTTTAAATAGAACTAATAATTTTAATATAATTTAGGGAGTATTTATGAACACCTACTATGTCCATGCCATTTTACTTTACCTGCTGGTCACCCTTTGAGGCAACGCCATTGTATTTCTTGAAATGTGTTATTTCATTTTTTGCTTTGGATTCACTCTTTCACACACGTTGAGCTTATATTGCATGCTGTATAACCAGTGGATACATTACTTGATTCTGCAAAATGCCTGCTGCATATGATGCAGGGGTCGAAGGCTTCTCTATTCTATTCTTAATATAGCAAACACAAAGGCAATATCTGTAGGGGAAACTATTGAAAATGTTAAAGACATTTGCAAAATGCAATACTTTTTGTTCTTTTTATGTTTTAGGTGCAGTGCTGGACATCTGATTTTAAAGTACAACAGTCCTACTCAAACATTTTTACTTGTCTCAGATCTTGACATTGTTCAGTACAGATTTTTTTTCTTTAAGTTTACTAGAGGAAGACAGTCTTATTCATTGTGGGAACTCAGTAAATGTTAAGCCAGATTTTCAACATAACCAGCATCAGGGGAATTAAGTTAATGTACTTTTGGAAACTGCATTAACTCCACAAAAGCAACAAGACCTTTATACAGCTCACACAAAGAGAAATCAGCTGCTACATGTATTTTCTCAGGAGTCAAATTCAGTTTTGGGAAAATGCTAAAGCCATAAAAATACATATATGGATATATCTCATGTGAATACTATTACATAGATATATAATGAATGATACTATGTAGCTAAATAGACTAAAATACTATCTAGACATATAGGTTTTATCTAGGGTTTGATGGTGGCAAGGTAATTGTGAATGCAGAAGTCATCTTTGTTTTAAATTACAAATTGGTTTAACTGTTTATATTTATAGACTTCACTCCTATCTATACAATAGCCCTTGTTTTTCTTGTTTTTACTTCTACTCATAGCTATTTTCAGGAATTGAGAGTTTTTTCTTTAATCTGAGTGGTTGGTTCTTGTAAAAATGTCATTTCTGAAGAATGTCTTTTTTCTGGAAGTTTTCTTGGGCTATTGTTGTTCTCTGGGTTTTTAAACAGTTGGGCTGACTTTGCCTTTGCTTTCAACAGAATGCTAACCAGATACCTTCTGAGATAGGTTACAACTTCATGGCTTAAAGTATTGCTTGTACTGGAGTTGTCTTTCTCCCTGGAGAACAGTCCTTGAGAAATAATTTCATAGCCAAACATGCTAAAACTGTTAGAAGGTTGAGGTGACTTAATGGCCATTTATAAATTAAACTCTGTAAAAGTATTTGGCAAATAAATATTATTAAATGCCACTAACATAATAAATGAACAAGTCCAAACATCTAGTGAAAATTATAATTTCAATTAGATTTAGGACGTATTTTATAATGTCAGAGCTTAATTTTCACAGTTGCCAAATTGTAAAGTGAAATGTCTTCTCATTTTCTTAAGGAGACATTTTCAAACTTGTCTATCTTCTGGAATCAAGATAGTGACTGCACATTTCAGCGTGGACCATCTGCTGCATCTGTCAGGTCTATAGTAGATTCTCAATGTGTTGTTAAATTACAAATTGTTTTAACTAGAGAAATCAGTTAAATCAGTGATGAGTGAGTGAACACTTCAGAATGAATGACACACATGTTAGATCTAGTTATACACACTTTGCCAAACCATTAACATGCATGCAAGCCCACCTGCTTCTCAACCTGCAAGGCAAATAGTTATATCAATACATAATTCTGCCTTCCTTCTAGAACCGTGACCTTGAGGAGAGGTGGCTATCTTTGGCAGATTAATTATTGTATCAACAGTGCTTGGCATGTATATTTTGTCACCAACTGGGTCTTATGTTAATGTTCCACCTTAGGCCGGTCGTGTTTCTTGTTCTGGTCTTTTCTATATTGAGCCCTGGTTCTGTGTTGCCTTCAGTCTACTCAGTGAGATGCAGGTTCTCATTCTGTTCTTGCATTTAACATTAATTTCTCCATACAGTGGGTCAGACTCAGTACTTAAAATAGGGAGGCTTCCTCCTCTGGAAGAATTTTTGCTGCCATTTCTTGATTCCAAATGCATGAGCTGCAGAAAACTTTAGAGGTGTTGAACATGTGCAAAATACTTGATAAAAATGCTTCTATGTGTTAATGCATAGGAAGAATTCTATAAGCTTTCCTCAAATTAGCCTTCTTCAAATTAGAATAACCTCGGGTTGAATGTTATGAAATACTTAGGATGGTCTCCCCAATGTCCATAACGGGTTAGTTTCAGTATTCCACTGGTCAGTGTAGCATTGGGATTAGTAGCGCTTTTATATTTTCATATGTATGAGTAACACACATTTTTACTGTACTTGTCAAACCTATTTCAATTTCTAATTTCCTCTCCACTAGTTAACTATGGAGTGAACGTGAGAAACTTCATTAAAAGAGTATATTCATTTTACTTGTGTGTCTAAATTGTTAGGTTGTATGTTGAGGACAACTCTAGATTTCTCTCCAGCAGTGAAAAACATGAAGTATGTGATATGTTTAATATTTTTGATTTTTTATTATTTTTAATATTTTGAGATCCTTTTCTATTGTTTCTAGACTTCTGAGTATGCTTTTTTAAAATAGGAGATTCAGATTACTGGATAGATGGGAGTGAGAACACCTTATGCTATTTTAATAAACATTTTCCCTTCTCCTTTGAGTCTATTTCAATTTGCACAAACTGTGTCTTAAAAAATTACACCTAATTTTCAGGGACATCAATTCAGTACGAGGTATTTTTTCCTGAAAAGTTTTAAAATTCTTATTCTTGTTGCTGTTACTATTTTAACATTGAAGCTGCATTCATTGGATACTATAATTCTGTGACCTCTGTGTACAGGGAAAGTGAATCAATGAGAATGCGTTGCTTAAATGAATGTACAGAAGATTGAGACTTGTTAATATTTTTTCAAAAATTCATTGGACTCCATAAAGACAGTAATATAAGGAAAACATTCATACCTCTGCCAACATTTCCAAAAGGCCAAGAAGGCTCTCATTCGTGGAATACCTTACATTTTCCATAATGTTCTCAGCCCCTCAGACCAAGGTATTAAGAATGCTTTATTATCAAAAAGGCCCTACTAACAACTTGCAGTATGAATCATCTTAATTGGATAGGTCACTGAGAAAAAATAAAGACATTCATTCACCAGGCATTTGGAAATTCCAGGTAGAAATGCTTTCAAACCAGGTCACATTTGGAAGTCAAACTCTGAGTAGTAGAGAGCTGTAAACGAAATACTGCATCTTTCATTTCTTTATGTGTTATTATATTTGTAGCACAACTGTACTTATTTAACAGTAATAACTAAGTGCCTCCTATATGAGTGACATTCTGCAAATTGAAGAGATATTTCAAAAGGGAGCAAGAAACAACAGCATTTTACCAAGTACTTGGTACAAAGGTATTGACTCTAATTCTTCAGGGAGTTGTAAGAGAGTGGTCTGCAATGGAGGGCTTTCAGAAGGAGGTGGGGATTTGAGCAGGACTTAAAAGATGCATAAGATATGGAAAGACAAAGAGAGGACTTTATTCTAAGCTAGTAAATCATTCACACTTCTTATGTCTTTTTCTTCATTGTTCTGAATGTGGTGACATATAAGCATTCAAGATACATTGTGCCAGATAATTATGTTCCATTACCATGTGAAATTTTCATCCACAGAAAATTTTTGTTTAGAGAATGCAGTTTTGGGGGTGCTCTCCTTTGGGGCTGATTTCCCTCATCAAGATGGTAAAACTATTTGGGATGTAGCATATACTAATATACTAATAAATATAGTATATATACTGAGTATATATACTAAGTATATTTACCATTATTCCATATACTAGTATATATGCTAATTATATATACTAACATATAGTGTATATATACTAATAT
>NW_012118487.1:22303056-22316233 GCF_000951035.1 Colobus angolensis palliatus | reverse complement strand
AAGTGAATTTAGCAATGTCACAGGACGCCATGTCAATATAGAAAAATCATTTGTATTCCTATATACCAGCAACAAACAACTAGAAAATATTTTTTAATTTTATGTTTGTATTTTTATAATTTATAAATATTTTATATTTATATATAATATAATGGAGCTTATCCTAGTATAAGCTCCATCCCAAATAGTTTTAATATCTTAATGAGGGAAATCAGCCTCAAAGGACAACACCCCCAAAACTGCATTCTCTAAAATGAAAATTTTCTCTAGATGAAAATTTTACATGTTAATGGAACATAATTATCTGGCACATATATAGTCTGTTATAATATATCACGTATATAAATAATATGTATAAACAAACATATAATACAGTTATATAGTATATAAGTAGAAGTATATTAAGCATATACTAGATTATACTGTACTTAGCAATAATTGATTACTGTTACTTTTCCTCCCTAGGTAGCTATTATTGAGCACTCTCTAGCAAGCCATGGAGTATAAAGATGCTATGTAATTTTGATCTTGTTAGGCTAATTTCCAGCAATTAAGTATAGCTCAATTAGTGTTCTGTTTTGGCTATGTAATTCAAAAACTGTGTTTTGTAAAAACCCACAAAAACAAGAACAAGAACAAAAAAAGCAATGTCGTCTGAGTTATTGAAGGAGAATTCAGCCCATAGATTTTCTCCATGGTTTGGCAGCTGTTTTAGAGGATTCATCCAGCTGCATTTGTCTAACACTTGAATAATGATCATGCAGTTTGTCAGATGCTTTTGGGAGAGAAATTCACTTTGCAGAAATATTTAGTATTTAACTAATTTTTCCAATTATAGGTTTTTGATTAGGGTAAATTTATTTTGAATTACTCCTGATGTTAAACCCAGTCTTCATTAGTGTTCCATAGAATTGTGAAACATTACAATTATAGTTTTTTCCTAGCTAGAAGGAGCACTCTCATTTTATAGATGATTAAGTTGAGCTTCAGAGAGAGACTAAACAACCTGCCCAAGGTTCTGAAGCCCAGGAGGCTTGGAACTCATTTTCTGATACACAGTTGGATACTCTTCTTAAAGCATTTCCCATAGCAACGTCCACAGATGGAGAAATAAATGTAACTATTTCTTATTGGTCATGGAGGGTCATGAGCTGTTAATGTGAACTGAAGTCTGTGAGGGCGTTACTGGAATGTAACTTATCAGCATGTTTTCAAATCCTTAGAGCAGAGCTTCTTGACCTGTGTGCTGTAAACGGGTATGGGTGTGCCGGAGGTGGATGAACAGGGCCTAGGGTGGCAAAAAATCAGGAAAACATTGAATAAATCACTCCAGCACACTGTAAGTACATACAGAAAATGTTATTTTTCTTGGCAGTAGAATCCAGTCTCTAGGAAGAAACAAGCTTTTGTTGGAAGACTGCTCTGATAAACTTTTTGGAGGGCTGGGCCTTCAGGAAGGCTGAGGACCTAAACTGAATAAGAAGGAGAGGGACATATTCAGAGGGTGTGTAGAGACTCAGAGAGAGAGAAGAGAAAGACTTAAGGGCTGGTGGCTCAAGAGAAACTTTGGGGAAACAGAAATAATGGATGGGGACATCAGCAGATCTACAGTGCTCCATAATGATTCGTGGAGTAAATTACTTTGGGAGATGGGATGAAGTGCTTAATCTTGCTTTGAGTTAGGGAGTGGTAAAATCCAAGATGGCCCAAGGAAGGACAGTTCCATGTAAGTTACAATACAATTATGAAAACTTATTAGCAAAGATCAGATACCTACTATACCACAGTGCTTCTGCGAATAGATTCAAGTAATTTTTTGAATTTAAGGCTGGCATCTCCCACGTGACTGACATTTAGGAATCCCGGTCCTAAGAGAATATGATAATTGGGAGTGGGCCTCTGGGAAGGGTGCTGTGGTGTGCAAGGGCAACCCTCGGTTATGTGCACTACACAGAATGAATCATGTGTTGTGTCGCTGGATGTTGAGGCTGAATAATATAAATAACTAAAATTGGGTGAGGTTTCCTTCTAAAAAATCATACTCGTGTTGATCTGTTCATATGTCTGCATTAAATTTTAATGTGATTGAGGGGGCAGGATTGCTTGGGCCCAGTAGTTTGAGACCAGCCTGGGCAAAATAGCAAGACTCTGCCCCTATTAAAAATTTTTTTTTAATGTGAAAAATGTTATTTGTGCTGATGGGGTCACATATTTGTTGAGAATGTTTTCCAAACCCGCAGTCATCACACAATTTCTCAAAGGACTTTATTTCCATATTTGTGAAAGTTTTATGAAACATATTAAAATAAGAGTCATTGATAATGTATTGCATGTTTAATGAACAGCCTTTATTAAAAAGAAGAAACATATAAAGGAACTATATCTGGAATGAAGAGCCTCCTTAAATGATTTGAAATGTTTTGAAATCTAAAATATAGCAAAGTTTCCATTTAAGAATACGTTTTAGATAATCAGATTTGCTCTTCGCACAATGAGTCTGTGGTCCCTGGGAAATATGTTATATCATATTCCTGAATTCGTTCCTGGAGTCATCTTTAACGGGGCTAGGGAATTTACTGGGCGCTGTAACAACTATTGGTGTGACCCTCCATGCTCTCTCTGTCTCTGTGTAACTCCCACAACTTGACTTTGAGATAGATCTAAAGAAGTGAGCCATCAAATGTTGTAAATATCAGGTAAGAAATTAAGATAGGCTGGTCGTGGTGGCTCACACCTGTAATCCCAGCACTTTGGAAGGCCAAGGCAGGCAGATCACTTGAGACCAGGACCTCAAGACAAGGAGTCTGAGACCAGTCTGGCCAACATGGTGAAACCCCATCTCTACTAAAATACAAAAATTAGCAGGGTGTGATGGCGGGCACCTGTAATCACAGCTACTCTGGAGGCTGAGGCAGGAGAATCGCTTGAACCCAGGAGGTGGAGGTTGCAGTGAGATGAGATTGTGCCGCTGCATTCCAGCCTGAGCAACAGAGCCACACGCTGTCTCAAAAAAAAAAAAAAATGGAGATTATTAAAAAGAATAAAATAGACAGAAATATAATATTTAAGATTAAAGAAGAAGGCTGGGTGTGGTGGCTCACGCCTGTAATCCCAGCACTTTGGGAGGCTGAGGCAGATCAATCACTTGAGCTGGAGAGTTTGAGACCACTCAGACTCACTTGAGACCAGCCTGAGCAACATGGTGAGACCCTGTCTCCACCAAAAAAAAGGAAAAAAAAAATTAAAAAATATTAGCCAGGTGTGGTGGTATGCTCCTGTAGTCCCAGCTACTCAGGAGGCTGAGGTGAGAGGATTGGCTTGAGCCCAGGAGGTTGAGGCTGCAGTGACTGGTGATTACATCACTGAACTCCAGCCTGGGTGATAGAATGAGACCTTGTCTCCACAAATAATAAAAATTAAAATAAAATAAAAATAAGAAAGTGAAGCCAACTGAAAACAAAAAGCATCAAAACACAGAGAAAGTTAGAAAATAAAGCTTAAAGATGAAATAGAAAGGCCAAGAAAAAATGTTTAAATGTGGTGGAGAGAATATGAACTTACTTTATATTATTGTTCACACTTAAATAATGCTTGATATATGCCAAGTGATGTTTAAAGGCACAACTTGCCCACATATCCCTTGTGGGCTTGGTACTATAATTATCCCCATTCTATAAATTAGGAAACTGAGGCCCAGAGAGATTAAGTGATTTGTTTAACATCACAGGTTTGTAAGTGGCAAAACCAAGGTTAGAATATATATGTATATATAGCTACATTCTTAAATAAATACACAATTCCGTATATTAGACACCTATTTATTTTGTCTTCCTCCCTTCTGATATTAGCTCCTCTTTTCCCTTTTTTGGGGAAATGTTCCTTCTTACCATGTGACTTGAGTGGAAGCTGCAGCCATGTTCTTAAATACTCTCTTTCCATGCTTTCAAAGTAAGCATCCTTTCTACCATCTTATCTTGATTATACAATGTATTTCCAAATATTATTTTAGATTCTCTGCATTTTCATCAGATAAAACAGGATTATCTTCCTTTTACAGGACAAATAATCATTTCCACTTAAAAATGGAGCTGTATTAAAAACAAGCTTTTGGCCAGGCATAGTGGCTCATGCTTGAAATTTCAGCACTTTTGGAGGCCAATGTGGGAGGACTGCTGGAGGCCAGAAGTTTGAGACCAGTCTGGGTGACATAGCAAGACCCCATCTCTACCAGAAAAAAAAAAAAAAAAAGAAAAATTAGCTGGGCATGGTGATGCATACCTATAGTCCTGGCTCCTCCAGAGGCTGAGGTGGGAGGATTGCTTGAGCCCAGGAGTTGGAGGCTACAGTGGGCTATGATTACACCACTGTACATAGCCTGAGTGACACAGCAAGTCCCCATTTCTCAAAAAAAAACCCAACCCCCCCACTAAGGTTTTAATGTTATCTTGAACATTCATACTAAATAATTTAGAGGCTGGTAACAAAAAGAATATTATTCTGATCTCAATTAATTAATTATTCTAATTAATACATAAACTTATTTTATTAATTGCTTATTTACATCAGATGTAATATTAGTAAAAGATTGATAAGAGCATGTACCAGTGACAATTTTCTGAGACGTTAAGATCTGTATTTATATTTAGGACTATTAGCCTACAGGTGCATGTGTGTGTGTGTGTGTGTGTGTATACACACGCATATATATACACACACATATACACACGCATTACACATATATACATGTATGTATATATGTGTATAAATACATATATAGGTACATGTGTACAAATGTGCATATGTATACATATGCCTACACACATTTAAATGGAGTATGTTTATCTAGAAAATTAGGAAAGTTAGAAACTGAGAGTAAATAAACATTTAAAAATGGAAAGGCAAATGGCTTTTCAAGATAGCCCTGATTTTAGGTCAATGGAAAAAAGCTAAGCAGTTATTTTAACTAAAATATCTCGTGATCATAGCTTGGAGGATCTGGAATTTTAAGGTGGGTGGCTCACTTGACTTGAAAATCCAATATTTTTTCTGAAGTAGGTGTTGCCATGGTGACAGAACGGCTTAGCAACTGAAGACTGATTTCATTGGCTGGCTGGCTGCAGACTTGCTTGTTGAGTGGCGTTAATATGTTGCCTCCTGCTGTTTTTTATTGAGGAGACCATCTGGCATTAGCTGTATTTAAAGGTACAGTTGTGTTAAACAAAGAACAGCAGGTGATATACACTGAGGTGTTAAAAATAGGTTTTGCAGGCATTACTTGGTTTAATCAATCAATGACTAAGAAGTTCCACTTCAAATCACAACCTATTATAATCAATTAATTCACAATTCTAGGCTTTGACCGTAGGCATTAAAGGGTTTTGCTGTTGTACTTACTTATATTATAAAAATTTAGTTGCCTAAATATACTAAATGATCATATTAATCTTGATGTGCCTAAAAATTAATCTACTTGATAAACTGTTCTGTCAAATTATATGTTCATAAACCAGAGATATAGTTTTAAAATAATCATTACTGAGGATGTTTAATATGTCAGAGCATAAATAGCTGTCAGTTTTTCTTTTACTTTTGAAGGTGATAAAAATAATGGATTTTCAAGTAAGATGTATTAAGATGTCAAATGCATCTATTCTACTAATTATACCTATTGATTCTAAACAGTAAATACCTGTTGTACATCTGTGAAAAGACATACCCTCTTTTTTTTTTTGTTTGTTTTGAGAAACAGTCTCACTCTTTCACCCAGGCTGGAGTGCAGTGGCACGATCTCAGTTCACTGCAACCTCCGCCTCCCAAGTTCAAGCGATTCCCCTGCCTCAGCCTCCTGAGTAGCTCGGGTTACAGGTGCGTGCCACCACACCCAGCTAATTTTTGTATTTTTAGTAGAGACAGGGTTTCACCATGTTGGCCAGGCTGGTCTCGAACTCTTGACCTCAGGTTATCCACACACCTTGGCCTCCCAAAGTGCTGGGATTACAGGCATGAACCACTGTGCCTGGTCACATATCCTCTTTTAAAGGAGTTCCCAGTATACTAGGGAGGATAAGACACATGCACATGTTATGATAAGACAGAAAATGACAAGTACCTTAAGAGTAATACAAAGCAAAATTTGAGACTGAAGAATGGAGGACACATTTAATAAGGATGCTCACCAAGATTTCTGATTAGCTTAATCTTGACCAGTGTAGCGGAGAGAAGAGAATTCTAGGAGAAACAGTAGCATTCATCGGTGTTATAATCCCAGCCTCTAAGAGTGGGTTCCAAGGTATATTCAGAGGATAATAACAGAGCACTTTGTGCTTAGACCTTGCTGTACATGTAGAGGAAGCAAAATCTTTATAAGTAGTCTTTGGTCATATCATGAATATCCTTAAATGCTAGGCTGAGGATTTAGACTTCATTTTTTCGGGAGTTAATAGAAATAGACCATTTGTGAGCTGCTAATTTAAGAAAAAGATATTGTATGCTTTTGACATATTTAGGGAGGTGTTGTGGCCCCACTACCTGGAGAGAGATATATGGTCATCAGTTTGAAATGAAAATCATTTCATGGCAGAATTTGGGGACAGAGAAAAAGATTTAGGTGTCATTTGCATGACTGGTGAGGGTGAAAATGGTGATTATGGATGAGATAACTGAGGGAGGGAGAATAGACAAAGGAGAGAAAGTGTATCAGGCAGAAACTTAGAACACACCAACATTTTTAAGATTAAATGAGCAAGAAGAGAGCAGAGAGATGGAGAGAAAGTGTATCAGGCAGAAACTTAGAACACACCATTTTTAAGATTAAATGAGCAAAAGAGAGCAGAGAGATGTACTCAGAGAAAGAGAGACAGTAGGTATGATTCAGAGCTGTAGTGTCAAGATAGGACTGGGGGCATATGACGATGCCAAATGCTGTGGAAGTTAATGAAGCAGAGGATACAGTAAGGGTCACTCACTCCCAGCACTGGTTGGAAGTCACTGGGGACATTTGGGGAAGTAGTTTCAGTAGAATCAAGAGGAAGAAGTCAAACAAATGGATAAGGAGTAAGTGAAGGGCAGTTTCACCTCTAACACTCACCTTTTCTCTCACCCATTCATCACACCAAGCCTTTCTTTTTCTAAAGGCTAGTCAAGTGAAGCAGTGGGAGTAAAGAAGGAATAAACTAAGTTTTTTGAAAGATTACATGCTGTTTTCAACACACATTCATTCCTGAACTCACATCATTGTGGCTGTCATTGCATTCTCATATGGTTCTCTTCATATGGTTCTCACCAAGGGCCACTACTGACTTCTTAATAGGGCGACCTTATGTCTTGCTTTCCACCATATTCAGTGTTCCTGCGGTATTTGTTAATAGAACCCTCTTTCACCCTCAAAACTGTCCTGGTTTGGATGATAAGTTACGAGTTTTCCCAGCTCTTCACCACCCGTTCTAGTGAGCAGTTTTCAATCTTTATCTTACTTGACCTTATTTGATTTTTTTTTTCTTTATACAGCTGACTACTCCCCTTTATTGTGACTTGAAACCCCACTTCTTTGATTTCTACCGGATAACTCTTCTGGTTCTCCTGACACCTTCTCAGTCTTTTCTGGGGCCTTCTCTTCTGTCCACCCTGAAAGTGGTGCCACTGTTTAGAGTTCTGTTCTTGGTTTCTTCTCTTTGTTACACACCTTTTCTGTAGACAAGCTCACTCATAACAACAGGTGCAGTTACCTAGAAGCCAGTGATGGAAAATATAACCCTTGTTTCTCCCCTCTGAGCTTCAGATTTGCACATCCGCCTACCTAATACACCTTTACTATAAGTGCTACTCAACACGTGGACAAGAACTTGATCACTGGAGTGAGACATAAGGCTGCCGGCTCTGCCATTTAATAGCTTAACGGCCTTAAAGAAGAAAGTCTCTGTGTGGTTCAGCTTCCACTCTGTAAAATCATGAAATCTGTCACGTAAGGTTTACGTGTGGGTAAAACGAAATAGCACATGTAATGTGCTGGGCACAATTCATGGCACACAACATACACTGAATGAATAATAGAAATTATTATTATTTCCCAAACCGTATTCTCCTCCCATTATTTCTTGTCTTGTGGAACATCTGCCTTCCTGAGTGGAGGAGAGTTTATGTGTGGGGGAACATGAAATACTTTTGGAAAGATTGGGTGATACCATAATATATGAGGCCCTGAAAGCTGGACAGAGGAATTTAGACACAATGGTGGGTTACAGGGCTTCTGCAGTCTTGTAAGCGTAGAATGATTCTGTGGAAAGTGGTGTTGTAGTGAAATTAATTATTTTAATATTAAGCCAGATGTGTTCAAAGTAGGGGCTGGGAGCCTGGGCAAAAGGCTGGTAGAGTAATACTGGCGTAATTTGATAAGGACCTGGAAGGGTGTGGTGACAATGGAATGAAGAGGAAAGGATAATTAGGGAAAGGTGATAAATGGACAGATTATTTTATTTTTATGTCAGTTCTTTCTTCAGAAAGATGTAAAATATTTTCATCAAAAAGATATATTTAATAAAGATGTAATAAAGCTTCTTTATGGATCAAGAAGCCAGTACTGTTTTGTACCAATTTATTTGTGAAAGAGAAGGAAAATATGCTGATAATAATAGTGGCCAACATTTTCAGCCTGATTCTCTCAGTATTTGCTTAGATGATCATTTACCTCTTCAGATATTTGAATGAATTTTGTAAATGACTGGTCCCATTTATAACCTATATTATTCTTATAGTTACATAGAATTATTGAGCTGCATAATTCAGTCTTAAAGGATGTTGGTGTTTCTAGTGATTCTGGCCTGTTACATGACACCTTGTGCTATAGTCTGGATATCTATCCCTGACCAAATCTCATGTTGAAATGTAATTCCCAGTGTTGGAGATGGGTCCTGTCGGGAGGTGTTTGGATCATGGGGGCAGATTCCTCATGAATGACTTGATGCCATCCCCTGGTGTGAGTTCTCACGGGGTCTGATTAAGTGTGTGGCACCTCCCCCGCCTTACTCCCTTTCTCTCCATGTAATGTGCATGCTCCAGCTTCTACCACAAGTGAGAGCTCCCTGAGGCCTCCCCAGAAGCCGAGTAGATGCCAGCATCGTTCTTGTACAGCCTGCAGAACTGTGAGCCAATTAAACTTCCTTTCTTTGTAAATTACTCAGTCCCCGATATTTCTTTATAGTAATGCAAAAATGGCCTAATGCACCATGTAAATTAAAATATACACGTTTTGTGACAAATATGTCACAAATATGTCACAAAAAGATTTACTCTCCCCCGAAGAGGAGTCAATACGAAAACCTGAAGAATGTGGCAAGTAGAAAAACAGAAATGAGAAAACTACCTTTGTTTTTAAAAAATATTTTCAGGTATTTTTTCTTTGGAAATAGTTGTTTTGAAATCTGGAATGTAAAATGCCAGACTCTTCTTCTCTTTTTCTGGATTTGAAACAGTCGAACACTGGGAAATATCTGGCCCTGAACTAAAATGCAGGCACACCAAATTTTGAACTCAGATTGAAAAAGTTAACACTGGAAATCAACTAGAAATTAATGATGATTATGAAGAATATTTTGATTGCTGTTTGATTCTTTCATAGCTCTGTAAAACTTGCGTAAGCAAGCTATTAAAAAACAAAAGCTGAAGGCAACTGTTTTATGATGTGTGTATCACAAAGGAAAGCGTCACCACCTCTCATTGAAACAAAGAAAGGCTCATGTTAACTAAATGTGAAAAGACAGTGTGAGAAATTTTTTAAAAAATCTTATTTTTGAGGCTGAAACGCATGTTCCAGAAAACAGTTTATTAGAATTACGTTAAGCAAAAATTAATGTCTGCACACTGATGGGGAAGCCTGTGTGGAGTTGTATGAAAAGTGTTAGAGCAGTCTGTTTTTGTAAAATCTGGAAGTTGGAATAGATAATCACTGGGGCCCCAGCTCTAAAATCCTACTAGCACTATTAATGTGACAATGATTTGATTGTTGAACGAAATTTAAATTGTAACATATGCCATGGGGAATGTGTTTTCTGGCTTACTAACAACATAAAAAGAGGATGTTGAAAGCCTCTTGTAATTCATGTTTTTAATTTCATTCTTTTTTTTTTTTTTTTTTTTTAACAGAGTTTGGTTTTTATTGTTATATGTTTGGCTGGGTGCAGAATTGCCCTCACCACCCCTGGCCACCCTGGCTTCCTGGGAGGAACGGCAGAGAGATGGCTCCAGATGGCTCTTGGCTGCCACTCTAGGCCTCAGGGCTTATACAATGAGCACAGGGGCTTCCACCTTCCAGTAGGAAGTGCAAACTCTAATTCGCAGTCAGACTTCACCAGGAGGGAGAGATGATCTTGGCTGAAGGCACTTTAATGAGGGAGCAAACCCAATGCTGGAGTTTGTCTTCCTTCTCGTAACTCTGATAAATCTAGACGCCGCTCTGTTGGAGAACCACCTCTGCCGGCAGCTGGGGTTAGTGCACTGACTGAGTGAGGCATGAGGCCTGCTCACTGGTAAAACTTCTTGTTAGGGCTGTTAGTGTGGTCAGCTAGCAGCTGGCATGGGGTGAACTCTTTTCCATAGGCAGCTTCATACATCTTGAGCCCGTCCACTGTCTTCTGGGTGCCATACAGATCCACAAAGCGGAAAGGCCCTCCAAGACGAAGTGGGAAGCTGAGCCCAAAGGTGGCTCCAGTGTCTCCCTCTGCAGGTGTGGCCAAGGTCCCCTCTTGCAGGCACATGACTGCCTCACTCACAAATCTTGTCACTAGGCGGAACTGGATGTCTTCGGAACTGGATGTCTTCATCTGAGGAGACTTCAGACTTAGGAGGCATCTTCAGACTTGTTAAAATACTGTCCATGTCAGAATTCAAATTCTTACTCTTTACATCCCCCTGACAGATGGAAAAGCCCTCCCCAGACTTGTGACCTAGGAAGCTCTTGGACACCAGCTGTGTCAGCAGTTCTGGGTTTCCACCTCCAGACTGCTCCCCAAAGGCTTTGCCCAGATCTTTCACCACATGTTTCGCTACATCCACACCAACTTCATCCACCAACTTCATCCACCAGTGTGGCAGCACCCATAGGAAAGCCAAGGCTTGTGGTCAGGGAATCCAGCTTCTTCGGGTCAACTCCTTCCTGGAGGATTCGGATGACTTCAGACATCATGGGTGCAAGACACCTGGTGGTATAGAAGCCAGGTCCATCCTTAACCACAATGATGACCTTCCCCTGCTTGAGATGGACTGCTACAGCTGAGGCGCTGGTGTCTTTGGACGTCTTCTTGGTTGTGATCATCTCCAGCAGCTGCCTCTTGTCTGCAGGAGAGAAGTAGTGCCTGCCAATCACCTTCTCAGGTCTTTTGCTGATAGCGGTAATTTCACTGATTGGGAGAGCAGATATGTTACTGGCAAAGACACAGTGATCTAGAGTCACCGCTTGTACTTCCTGTAGCACTCTGTGCTTAAAACCAAGGTCCTCAAACACAGTGTCCATCACCATGTCGGTCTTTTTAAAACCATGGTAATCAAACTGCCCAGTCAAGTTGCTGAAGATGGAATCCCTTTCAAATGATGTTAGAGCTTTCTTCTTCACTTTGTCAGTCAGTCCTTTGAACACTTGTTGCTGTCCTCGGCCTAGCCCAGTGAGTGTGGCATCTTTAAGTATAGTCTTTAGCCCCTTATCCATGGAGACTTGGGTGATGCCTGCTTCCATCATCCCTGCACCAAGAATAGCCAGCTGCTTAACTTCCTTCTGTGGAGCTCCAGATGTATTCTTCTTGCACAGGACCTGACCATGGTAGAGTCTCATCAAGGCCTTTGATTCTTTGGTCATTACAAACTCTCCAAGTTTCTGAGATTCAGAGAGATAACCAGCATCACTTCCTTGCTCAATTCCAGTCTTTACCATATCAATTATTTTCAGAGGTGCAGGATAAAGCCCTTTAGTCTGCTTTCACACGTTTTCTTCCACTTTTTTTGTAAATTTGCTGCCTGACAAATGGAATAGTTATGGCAAACACTCAATTTTTCCACCAATCCCTTGTCTCTCTTTGGAGAGATCTTATCAGCTAGTCCTTTGGCAAAAGTAATTGCGACTTCTTCTAGGTATTTGATTGTCTGTTCCTCTGGAAGTTTTAGTCCTGGTCCCAGGGATTCCACCAATTGGTCAACAAGTCCCATTTTCTTTGCCCTGTCTGCATGAATGTTTCTACCAGTCAGCATCGTGTCAAAAGCAGCAGGCACACCCACCATTTTGGGCAGCCTTTGTGCACCTCCTGCTCCTGGTAAGATCCCCAGCAAGACTTCTGGGGACTTCAGGAGCACCTAATACTGTTTTTCTGTCTTTTGTTGCTATTCTGTATTGGCATAAAATGGCAAACTCAAGTCCTCCCAGGGAGGATTCACTGATGGCAGTCACAACAGGCTTCGTGGACTTTTCAAGTTTCTCAAGTGTTATCGGTGCTTCTTGTGATATCTGTGCCACTTCTTGAGGGGTCTTACAAGTGACTAACATGTTGATATCAGCATCTACAGTAAAGCAGCCTGGCTTTGGTGAGATAAGGATGACACTTCTGATTTGATCACTAGCCCAGATTTCATCCATAACTTCTGTGAACTCTGAATGCAGCTCTTTGTTTATTCAGTGTTTTTACCTTTGAATGGGGACAGTTAATTCAAATAACTGCCACATCCCCTTTGACTCCATAGTTAATATGGGTTGTGGTCAGCAAAGCAGAGGACCCTGTAAAATTGCGGCATACATAACCTCGGGAGCGGGGGACCCTGAAGGCAGAGAAGCGGCTGAGGCTGCCAGTCGCCCGGTAGGCCACCATGTTGAGCTGAAGAAAACAGCAGTGGAGAGCGCTTCTCTTTAATTTCATTCTTATCTTTTGTATTGGCTTTTTTGATTTATCATAACCAAGGAGAATACAAATGAACTGACTTCAGAGTTTTTTCCTCAGATTTCAGAGTTGTACTGTTCTTAAGCTCCCTCCTAAAACTTGCCTCTTTTATTAAATATTTTAATATTTAATGGCTGAAAATCTTTGTGGTCATTATTATTTTGTTGCAGCTTTATTGAGATGGAATTCACATACCAAATAGTTCACGCAATTAACAGTAAAATTCAATGGTTTATAGTATATCCACAGTGTTGGATATATCCCCA
>NW_012118487.1:22299794-22301226 GCF_000951035.1 Colobus angolensis palliatus | reverse complement strand
TGGCAGGTGGATATCCCATTGCCCCAGCACAACTTACTGAAAAGACTGTTATTTAAAAAAGCATCCACCCCTCAGCATATTTTCACAAGTCATGAATTTCGTAAGTGAGTAGAGACAACTCAAAGATAGCAAACTACTTGATTAATGTCATTGGCTAATAAGGGTTACAGTAGGAATTTGAAAGCCTTAGGTTATCTGCTTCCAAAACCTGTACTTATTTCAATATACCAGTGGTTCTCAATTTTGAGCCTGCGTCAGGATCAGCTGTAGGGCTTATTAAAACACTGATTGCTGGGGTCCCACCCCTAGAGTTTGATTCAGTAGGTCTGAGGCAGGGCCTGAAATTTTGCTTTTCTGAGAAGTTCTCAGGGATTCTGATGCCACTGGTTTAGGGGCCACACTTTGAGAGCCATCGTAATGCACTGTGATGGTTCCCCTATGTATCCTGATACTCGAAGAGTCTTCATTTGGGGTAGGGGGAGACACAGAATAATATAAAGTCAATAGTAGTGACAAAGGGCTAAGTGTGCATAGAGGAAGACAACAGTAATTTTGATTAGAATATTGAAAAAAGTTTCTGCAGGAGACATTATGGAATGGATTCATTTATGGATAATTTCAAGCATTTACCTCCATCTGGTGAAATCAGACAGCAACTGTCTCTCTTAACATTTGTTTGGTCACAAGTATGCCTAGAGCAGTTAAGCTCTCGAGCACATAAGCAAGTATATAGTGGAGTGGGTGGTGGTTCCAGAATGGTTGATGTGGGACATGCAGAGAGAGCACTTAAGTGTCAGATTATGACACTAAATACAGGAAAGTAATGGGAGTGAGGCTGGTTAAAATTTTTCACCCACGCAGTCTCCCTGTGTTGCCCAGCTGGAGTGCAATGGTGTGATCTCGGCTCACTGCAACCTCTGCCTCCAGGGTTCAAGTGATTCTTGTGTCTCAGTCTCCCCAGTAGCTAGGATTATAGGTGTGCGCTACTATGCCTGGCTAATTTTTGTGTTTAGCCAGGGTTTCACCATGTTGGCCTGGCTGGTCTCGAACTCTTGGCCTCAAGTGATCCACCCGCCTCAGCCTCCTGAAGTGCTGGGATTACAGGCTGAGCCACTGTGCCCGTTCTCCACTCATGCTTATATCCCACAGTCAGGGTTTAGTAAATCGATGCCACTTGTGAGAGAGACTAAAATACATAATGGATTTAACTTGATGACTTTTTTTTAAACTCTGAGTCTTTCAGTGTACAAATGAAATCTTGATAAAGAAAATATCAATAATAGCAGTATATCAATGCTTTTCTGAGAAACTGTGAAATACTGTGGTGACCTTATCCTAACAAACTAGGATGAGCCAGTCTTTATTAAATTATTTTATACTATACTTTATTTATACTTACTTTGTGCTCATTCAGGAGGACCCTTCGTCTTGT
>NW_012118487.1:22294414-22295767 GCF_000951035.1 Colobus angolensis palliatus | reverse complement strand
TGTGTGTTTGTGTGTGTGTGGGGTGTGTGTGTTTGTGTGTGTGGGTGTGTTTGTGTGTGCGTGGGTGTGTGTGCACTTGCACTTTGAGGTTCCCTTTCTATGGATGTTTCAGGATCTGAGGATGAAGGATGACAATCTAGCAGAAAGCCAGGTTTCAGGGGATGTCAAAGGTAATTTCACGACTGTATTAGTAGATAAATCCAAGACCAGAGAGCATGCTGAATGGAGGACATTTACATAGTCTTTCCAGTGCTAAAGGAAATAGGGAAGTGATTATTTCAAAATTACCTAGAGGGTCTTGAGCACAGTACGACTTAAGATAAAAATCTAGCTCATTGTTTCTGATAGTTGGCCTCTTTCTCCTCTCCAGAGGGAATATTTTTTCCTTTTTTTCTCCTCTGTGGAAAGAAAGTATTAATTAAAACAAAAAGGCATTGTTGGAAAGGGAGCTTTTCTAGTCGCATAAGAGAAGTGCTATTAGTACTTGTTTATTTAAAAATTGACTTTTGGTCAAACTAAGCTATACAACTTTTTCTTTTCCACTCCTCCTGCCCTCCATCCCTCTTCCTTTCTTTCTCCCTCCTACTCTTCGCCCTTCCTCCTTCCCTGATCCCTTGTTTAGTTTATGTCATTCTACAGAGCTCACAGTTACCACCTGGTAGGTACACTTGACATTCTAGACAGTTGGTAAATCAGTGTCATACCAGTTGCTAAATAATTGGCCAGGAATAGCCTTTATCAATGAATCCTTCTTCTCCTTTTCACTCTCCATTGAATAAAGATGGAAACCAGCTTTGCCTCCTTTTTAAGTATGGCCACTTGATTTCTAATTTGTCATAGCTCACATGGAAACCCTGTGATGCGCTTGAGAGAGTTTTCTCGTGGAGACCTCAATACCTGTAGAAGGTAGGGCACATGGCAAACAGATCTGCTTTATCTGATCAAATGATTAATGCAATAAAAAAATATAAAAATTCGAAGGGGAAAAGTCTTGTTACTGTGTATGGTAAGTCGTTCACTGGATTCTGGTTCTGCCCAGTGAAGCACTACGCCTGCGGCTGGTGATGGAGGAGAAAACCTTTTACGGGAAGGAATGGGGAGAAGGGTAGTGGGGGCCAGAGAGTCTCTACATTCCTCCAGGAGGAGGAAACCATCTCTTTAAAATGACAGTGCTTTCCTTCCACGAGAGAACCATAATTTTTGTAACCATTGGTAACTATTTTGGTCTTTCAAATGTGTCAAGCTATACCCAAGCACAACTTGTACACTGGAACAGCCTCTGTCTACAGGCAGAGCAGGATTCAGTGATGTTTAGAAGGCATTTGGGCCCCAGCCAGCCTGAAAGTTGGGGTT
>NW_012118487.1:22257912-22294079 GCF_000951035.1 Colobus angolensis palliatus | reverse complement strand
TGTTAGCCAGGATGGTCTCGATCTCCTGACCTCGTGATCCGCCCGTCTTGGCCTCCCAAAGTGCTGGGATTACAGGCTAGAGCCACCGCGCCCGTCCTTGATTATGGATTTTTAAAAATATGATTTTTTTTGGTGGTGGGAAAATTGTAGATGTTAAATACCTTTTTTAGTTATGTTGACACCTTACAATTACATAATCCTTTATACTTTTCAAATAAATACTAATATTAGTAAGCACTTACTACATACCAGGAAAAATTCTAGATGCTGGAAATAAGACAATAAATAAAACAGGCATTATTTTATTAAGTCCTCTCAATAAAGCCTATGAATCAGTTACCATTATTATCTCTATTTTACAGATTAGGAAACTGAGGCACAGAAGAGTTGTGTTACTTGCTCAGAGTTTTCATAGTCAGGAATGGGGGAGTAAGGTTTGAAATCCAGACTCTCATTCCAGAGCCTGTGCTCTTAGCACCACACAGTCCTGTCTCAGGCAGGCGGCATTGCCACTGTGCACCTTATCTTAAAAACTAACCCTCTGAGGGAGGTGGGAAAGGTATGTTTATTCACATTTAAAAAATATGAACATGTTCAAAAATTAAACAGTGATCTACTTAAATTCGTATGCTAGGAAGAAGTTCTAGAGTCATCATCTTCACCTCTTCAATGCTTCAATCATTGGCTTCCCAGCCTCTAATCAGCCATGCACTCCATTTCTTTTTGCACCGTTATAACCAGTGATTTTCTCAAACACAAGGTCTGTAATGTTCCTCTGCTTAACTCCGTGCAGTTGCTCACTGTTCCACCTAGGATCAAACCTAGACTTCTCAGCACGCGCTTCAGGTTCTTCCGGCCGGGTCCCTGCATACCTCTGCAGCGTCACACTTGCACTCTCTGAGCCCTAGCTCTACAGGGCTTTTCTCATGTTAACAAAACATGCTCTTTCTTGTCTCTCACATGTTGTATGTGCCAGTTCACCGGCCTCAACATTCTTTTCTTCCCCTCTTCCCTCTTACTCTAACCTTCTTAAGTGGGTATTCTTGTCCCTTCTTTTAATCTCTACCTTGATGCCATGTCTCCACAGTGTGTTGTAATTGCATGTCCACCCCCACTTTCCCTGAGTCCACGGGCCTGGAAACCATGTGATGCTGGGTCTGAAGCAAAGAATTGGGGAATAGAGAACGGGAATCTTGTTCGCACAGTTCTCTCCAGCACCCAGCATGTGACCCAGAACATGTACATGTAAGGCATTCGTACACGTAAGGCATTCACACATGTAGTCAATTAGCAGGCATGTTTTGGACACCAGCTGCGTTAGGAGTGATGCCATATTTGAGGCAGAAACATAGTATGATGGAGAATTCGAGGGACTTTGGACTCAGATAGCTCTTAGTTGAATTCTGGCTTTATCATGTACTACCTTTGAGGCCTCGGGCAAGTTACTTAACTTTTCTGAGCTTACTTTCTCAAATCAAAAGCAAGGATCACTAAAGTGCTTTGGAAACTTTTGTGTGAGAAACTGATGTGTAAATAGATAATTAAGGCACATGCTAGGAGTCATGTTACAGGCATGCACAGGAACACAGAGGAGAGGGCAACCAACACAGCTCAAGAGGTCACAAAAGATGTCACGTAAGCCTTTTCTTTTTCTCAGAGCCTCTGGCATCGACGTACCTGGAGATACCTGATAATTGGGCAGCTGTTTATCTTTCTGGAAATGCTTAGTCAAAGGTCTTCTGAGCATGAGGATTAGAGGAAGTGATCTTCCATTCATGCATATTTATGATTCTATTCTAAGTTAAATTATTAATAGCATTTGAGGAGTATTCTATTTTAATATGGACAAGAAAAATCGTTCACTTTGAAACATTTACTGAGCTCACTTATAGCATACTGGGGAAAAAGGTCTTGGTTTTGTCATTTTTCTCAAAAGATTTATATGTATTTTCCTGCAATAATATACCAAAAACAAAATCCATGAAGGGGCTAGAACTTTTAAGGCTTTTAAGCCTTTACTGTTTCATAAATTATTTAAATAATTTGAGGAATTACTATTGAAGAGAGTCTTAATCTGTCAGATTGATCAGATTGGATTTATCTTGAAAACAGTTCTGCCTCTTTAAATAAAAATCTATTTTATTCCAAAGAAAGTTTTTTCATGGCAAATAAAAACAAAGGTATACATTTTTAATAATCTTATGATGAATAGGATGGTCCGCTTTAAAGAAGGGTAAGTTTATAGAGTCGGAGTATACTTGTACACACCTTAAATTCAAGTGTTTGAAAAATAAAAGTTGTTAGGATTCTAAGCATGGTTTTTAATGTAAGAAAAAATT
The DNA here is from genome assembly GCF_000951035.1 of Colobus angolensis palliatus. Taxonomy (NCBI): domain Eukaryota; kingdom Metazoa; phylum Chordata; class Mammalia; order Primates; family Cercopithecidae; genus Colobus; species Colobus angolensis. Next base: position 22,291,740 of record NW_012118487.1, on the reverse strand, counting down.
AAAACAGTGATGCAATCAGGAAGCTTAGCATATTCTCTTGCATAAATTCTATGTGTTAACAGCCTTAGCAGTATTCTTTTGTAGGCCACTTGGCTCTATCTTTAAGGTAGTTTGATGAATATTCACTGGCCTACACAATTTGACTTAAGAAATGTTGTGCCAAAGTATCCTGGATAATGTAGATATAGAGATAAAGTTATATATATATATATACACACACACATACACATATATTTACATACTTATTTACAGTGTATATATAAAATAATTTAGAGGAATGCATCCAGAAACCAAACTGAGCTTGAGAAGTACCACCTCACATGACTGCAGGGGCAGCTGGTTATTGTCTTAGGGTATATTTGCATTTTGAAGTGAACTTTAGTGATATTACAAAATGCCAGATTGGAAAAACAGCCATTTTTTTTTTAAATATAATTAGCACTAGATGAATGAGTTTTCGCATAATCACCTCATTATTATAAATTAATTCCAAATGAGTATGTTTGAACAAGATATTGGTTTTGAATCTTTAATTTATCTCATCCTTAGCATTGCTGCTGACAAATCATAAATAGGTATAATTAATGAAAATGTTAATAGTGGCGGTCCCCAAAATATCTCTAGATCACTGACTTTCTGATTGGTAGAAAAACCTTTAGAGAATGATCTTTACAGGATTCCATGGCATTGAGTTAATCTGTTTCTCTCTATATGGGGGCAGCAGATGAGGTGAGTTTCTTCCTCTGTCATTTGTAGGATCTACTGTTATTCTCTGGAGAGCTATTGTGTCAGAATGGATCTGGTCTGTTTTTTAAAACTACTGCTACCTAGAGGGTAATTTTATTAAATTCCTTTATCATTTGGATTAAATACAGCAAAATGAAAGCAGCTCCGCCTGCTCAGAGGAGGTGCCACCACAATCTTTAATATTTTCTTAGTATTATTTTCCTCTAAAATATGCTTTGGGACAATTAATAATGACTAATACTTAAATTTTCACTATGAGTAAAAGCTTTTTGGTAAACACTTATTATATATTCCATGTCTCCCTTTTATTCTCTAATTATATCACCTATTCACCTAATTATTTCATAGCTCAAGTGTATAATTTAAATGATGTAGAAATATAAAGATCAAAATTAATGCAAATACATTTATATAGTGATGTATTACGTTATATTTGTCACATGTATAGCATATATTATGTTTGTCTAGTACATATATAGTATATACAGTACATATATTACATACATACATATGGTACATATTTGTGTAGTACACAGTTATAGTGCATATATATATTTGTCACATATATAGAAGTCCTGTGTCTTCTTTTTAGGTAATACGGGAGAATGAATGTATGTTTTTATGTGCAGTCCAAGAATGACACAGATTTTTTTTGTTTGTTTAGTTTAGTTTTCTTTAGGATCTAGATCCCCCAGAGGTAAACACTAACTATAAAACAGAGAATTAGAAGCTGGCCTTGGTTCTGCAGTTCTAGGCATGGCGTTAACTTTTTTTAAAAACTTAAGACCCAGACCACACAAGGAATCTTCCCACCTGCACTCCCCTGCCAGCTCAGCTACTTCCCTACTCCTGTGCCAACTCAACCCTAACAGTAACTGAGACAAAGGCATTGCCCTGAAGTAAGATGTAGGGAAGCTTTGTGGACTCCTTAATAAAGTTATGCCCGATCTTCTCAGCTTGGCGATGGAGGGAGAAGGCACATGGGAGGGTCTTCACCGAGCCTCTGGCCCTGATTCTGCCTACCCTTAATTCATTCACCCGCCCCTCTGGGGGTTCTGGGCGGTGACCACTGCCACTATTGGGCTAGCTAGGGGTGGGGGCACTGCTCCCCTTAATGCTCTGGCCCCTAGTGGAGACACAAAATATTGTTTTAAATTTCCAGTAGTGTAGCTCATGGCAGGCTGAGGCACTTACACAAAAGGGTGCTGAAGGCTTTAGGATAGCACAATAGAAATCAGCAAAGGGAGAATATGCAGTAGACAGTTTAGGCTCTTCAACATGGCTTGCTTGATCTCCAGAGCCCCCAAACTCTGCTCATGCCAGGTTTTGCACGTGCCGTTTCCTCTGCTTGGACTGGAGGAACTTCATTGCCTGGCTATCTTCTTCTCAATTACTAGATTTCACAGTAGGGGCTCCGCCTTCTTGATTCCCCCAGCCTGGGTTATACAGGTTTGTCCCAGATGGTACAGTGGCCCCACATATGCCTCCTCATCAACCTGTTTTGCAGTTGTTTATCCTGTTATGCCATAAGCTCAGTGGCACCAGGGACCTTCTCTATCTCTTTCAGCACTGTATTCTCATCAGCTGGACAGTGCCTGGCACACAGTGGGAACTTAGAAAATATTTTCGAATGTGTGAATGAGTCCGTGAATGAATGGAATTCAGAAAAAAAGAGAATTCTGACCTCCAGCTTCTCTTTATCCTATGAGATACTTTCTTCACTGTAATCTTGCAGGACTGGGGTTAGGTTTTATTTAGAAAGCTGGAAGGTTTATTTACAAAAGATGCAAATAAACCACTGGGCTTAGGGGAAGAAAGAAAGAGCCATTTTCTTAGACTAGAAAATAATATGGAATGGATTAGGGGGTGGAAGAAGGAATGGGTGAGTGGGGTGGAGGAATGCCAGCAGACAGGATGTTGATGGTTATAAAAATTGGGAAGCTGTCCAATTATCCTTATTTTAGACTTTAAAAAAAATGAGTCAATTTCCTAGAAGTCAAGTGTAGCCATGTAAAAATATTTGGACTAAGTTAAATATAATTCCCTTGATATTATTGAATTGCCTTTGACTTGGAGACAGAGCTATTCATTATAGAGCAGTTTCTAAGAGTCCAGGCTTCACAGAGATGATCTCTTTTCATTCAACAATGCAATGAAGTAGGAATTATACTTCTATTTTACAGATGAGGGAATAGGCTCAGAGAGTTATAATTGACTTTAGGATTGTAAAACTACAAACAGTAGAACTGGCAGCCATTCATTCATTCATTCATTCCACAAATATTTATTGGTAATAAATTTTTGTTATCAATAGCTTTGTCTTTTTTGATGGTAAAGAATGCATTTCATTTAGAATCATGATTTTAGCCCAGAGAAAGCGATGTAGAAAAAAGCACTAAGTTAACTAGATCGTATCAGAATAAATGTGAAGCCTCACCATTTTACTCATCCAAAGTGTCTAGGGCCTTAAGTTCAGTTCCTTTTATTACAACTTTAATATTTTGTCTGTCTTAAAAATAGAAAAAAAAACATTAAATCTCCAGCCCCTGGAATCATGCCTGGAACATGGTGGGTACTTAATAAATAATTTATAGTGAATGAGAAAATTGAGAATCATTAGTCATTTTCTGTTCAGTATTAACAAAGTCTGACTTACTTTTTTTGTTTTTGTTCTGTGTGGGCGCATTTCACTGAGTGCAACTTACGAAGGACCTCAAGATCAAATTCATGTCGTACTCTTGGAATTGATTTCTGACAGGGGGACTGAGAGTTTTTTGTCCTGTAAGTCTTTATTCTAAGACAGATGACACGAATGTAGGTAGTTATTCAGAATAATGGACTCAGGAATTTAATAAGGGTGTTGTTTAAAACGCAAATATCACCAGCCAGTGGTAAAGCAAACACATTCTGGGTGAATGAGAACGGCCCACTGATTGACATTCAAGACCCATTGGAAAAATCAGGAGACACAAGAGTGGGAAGAGTGCAGATTGGAGCAGCTATCCAAAAATACAGAAGGCCAGAAGGTGGTGAGAAAAATGTCAGACAACAGATTGTGGAGAAAAATAAACAAGCCAAGAAAAGTCCTATTTGGCCTTAAAAGAGGCAGATGGTGACAGGAAGTGTTCGGTGAGGAGTGATTATGCTAAAAATCACAAAGTCGGTAAAATTATCCATCTGTAGTTTGAGGTTTTGGGGGAAAATTAAAACTCTTTGCTAGTATTACAGGGAAGGGTGATCGTACAGAAACAGAATATTAAGTAAGTGTGTATTTGTGTCAGGATAATAGAAATGAGAGATGCGTTATTCCGTTAGAAGAGAAGTTTTGTGTACTTAGAGATTGTGACCAAAATTATAAAAAGTGTTTTGTTTTGCATAAAAGCAGTTGAATTTGTATTAAATCTGTTCTTTCCACATTTTTGATGTAAGAAAGAATTCTCCCAAGGATGTTAATAGGTTGCTAAGGTAGCAATGATAATTTTCTAACTGAAAGAATGTACTAAACATTTTTTTCCATTGGAGAGTTTTTTTGGAATGGGATATAGAAAATGACAAATCACAATGCTAACTTTAAAGCAAATAATTTTAATTTGAAAGTTGAGAAAATATAGCAGAGAAAACTAATCATTTGGAATGGTATGAGAGAATTTGAAAAAAAATTATAAACGTTTTAAAATAGATGTGGTTGAACATTTAGAATTGGGAATCTTTTTTTGATAGTTTGGGACCCAGTTTTCTGTGCTTAAATTTTAATTCAGAACTACTTACTCCGTGGTCTTCTGGTGGTGTGCCACTTGAGTAATCAAATAAGCCAGGGTTTTTACAACCCTTTTCTAGGTCACTAAAGCATTTCTTCTGTGTGCCTGAATATGTCTTGATTTCATGCATAAGAAATGTTCGATGCTCCATTCTCCTTCTTTAGAAGAAATAGTAACTGAATATGTTGGATTCTGCTCTATTTTTGTTGTTTCTCTCTTAGGTTTTTAGCCACACTTGCTCAAGACTAAGTTTTGCATTTTGAGTTTAAATGCGTAAAGTAAAAGGCTGGGAGCTGAGTGTGTGGGGATGCTTCCTCCTTTTCCCTTGAGAACTGAAGGCAAAACATTAAACTTATTATAAAAATTTGTTTTACTTTTAAAGATGTGATTTTCCAGACAGAGAAACAAACTCATGTATCAGTGTATTTTTTAATGAATTAAAATCATGAAATCTAGGTACTTTATGTAAGTCATTTTATTTAATCCTCAAAATAACGTTTTAAAATAGTTATTATTTTCATTCTCATAATTGGGGAAATGTAAGATCATCAAAACCAGGTTTCAGTTTCCTAAAGTCACACACCTAATAGCAGAGTCAGAATTTGAACTCAATTCTGTGTCTTTCAGTGGCAGAAGGGGTTTTGCACATTGTCCATTAGACTCCTTATTCTTTGCATTTGTCCAAGAGTGGTCGCCAGTCACATACATGCATGTGAAGAAATCTCTACAGTACCATATGACCCAGCCATCCCACTACTGGGTATATACCCAAAGGATTATAAATCATGCTGCTATAAAGACACATGCACACGTATGTTTATTGCGGCACTATTCACAATAGCAAAGTCTTGGAATCAACCCAAATGTCCATCTGTGACAGACTGGATTAAGAAAATATGGCACGTATACACCATGGAATATTATGCAGCCATAAAAAAGGATGAGTTTGCATCCTTTGTAGGGACATGGATGCAGCTGGAAACCATCATTCTTAGCAAACTATCACAAGAACAGAAAACCAAACACCGCATGTTCTCACTCATAGGTGGGAACTGAACAATGACATCACTTGGACTTGGGAAGGGGAACATCACACATCGGGGCCTATCATGGCGGGGGAGAGGGGAGGGATTGCATTGGGAGTTATACCTGATATAAATGACGAATTGATGGGTGCTGACGAGTTGATGGGTGCAGCACACCAACATGGCACAAGTATACATATGTAACAAACCTGCACGTTATGCACATGTACCCTAGAACTTAAAGTATAATAATAAAAGAAAAAAAAACAAAAAACAGAAATCTCTAGAGGAGATTCTGATTAAAATCTCCATTTGGGAACTGCTACATCAAACATTTCAAAAATCAATCAACCAACCAGTCAACCCAATCTTTATTGTATGGTGGTAGTTAAAAATCTAAACACTATTTTCTGCAAGTTGCTAGCCAATGGTTTTGTTTGTTTGTTTTTCGAGATGGAGTCTCGCTCTGTCACCCAGGCTGGAGTGCAGTGGCCCGATCTCCGCTCACTTCAAGCTCCGCCTCCCGGGTTCACGCCATTCTCCTGCCTCAGCCTCCCGAGTAGCTGGGACTACAGGCTCCCGCCACCATGCCCAGCTAATTTTTTGCATTTTTAGTACAGACAGGGTTTCACCGTGTTAGCCAGGATGGTCTCGATCTCCTGACCTCTTGATCCACCCGCCTCGGCCTCCCAAAGTGCTGGGATTACAAGCGTGAGCCAACTTGCCCGGCGTTGCTAGCCGACTGAACCAAACTTCTTCATTGGGTAATATTTTTAAACATAGATTTCGAATGACTTTTCATCAAATACGAAAATAAAAAATATAATACCTTATTTCTGGGATATATGCATACATAATTGTTTCCCACCTAATTTTTTTTCAGTTTTGTAGCCTTATATGTGTGATTACGTCTTAATATCTCAAAGGGCTAGCGTTATCCTCACCCTTATTCTTAGATTTTATCTCTTTAATGATTTTCTTTGCTTTGTTATTCCCACAAGTTTGTCTTCTACATGGTCTTCATATCATGTTGTCACTTAATAAACATTCTCTTTTTTATTCTGAGTGAAAATGCACCAAAGTATAAATCTGGAAAAAGTGAATATTTTATATCTTTTGTTTCTCAGAAAATTATAGCAGTTATGTGAATATTGGTGATATATTTCTCATTATAGTCATTCCTATGCAAACAACATTTTATTGCACCTGTGGATAAATTATTTCATTATATTTTTAATTTGTTATTGTTGGAGTAAAGCAACTATTTATTTTTCATATAAGTGTTTTGTTTTTGGCCTTTTAGCTGAACTCTGATTTCTAATGACTGTCCAGTTTGTTTGTTTATTTATTTATTTATTTTATCATCTCCATTTTACAGGTGATGTCTAGTTTATTTTTTCTGTTTTTTTTTCTGAGTGTACTATATAATTTGTATATAGTGTTAGTACTTTACTTTTTTTTTTTTTTTTTGAGACGGAGTCTCGCTCTGTCGCCCAAGCTGGAGTGCAGTGGCCGGATCTCAGCTCACTGCAAGCTCCGCCTCCCGGGTTCACGCCATTCTCCTGCCTCAGCCTCCCCAGTAGCTGGGACTACAGGCGCCCGCCACCTCGCCCGGCTAGTTTTTTGTACTTTTTAGTAGAGACGGGGTTTCACCGTGTTAGCCAGGATGGTCTCGATCTCCTGACCTTGTGATCCACCCGCCTCGGCCTCCCCAAGTGCTGGGATTACAGGCTTGAGCCACCGCGCCCGGCCCAGTACTTTACATTTTTAAGTTTATATATCGTAATTTATTCATATGCAGAATTGAATAGTACAGAATTTGTAGTACACTGTTACATAGTATGTCTTTTTCCCCGATTTTAATGGGAAGGACACTTCTGTGACCATATGCATATTCAAGCATTCAAATAACCATTCTTCTGAAGTTGCAGATTAGGTACTTTAAGCATTTGGAATAATTAGTTTTATTAAATGTCATTTTGATTTAAGATAATTTTTTGTTTATAGGATACTAAAAGTAAACTTTTGGAGCAGATTTAAAAAAATACATTTCTATTTTCTGACATTTTATTTAGGTTTTCATATGTATATTCATAAGAGAAATTGGCCTGTACTTCTCTATTTTATATAATTTTTATCACACTTAGAATTAGAGTTGTAATTTATTTTCAGGAAATAATTTCATTATGATCTACATATTTCTTAACATCGTGAGAAAGCCCAATTTGGGCCTGCATTATAGCAGAAAATTATACTTCTTAACGCTCTGCCTGATTATTAGTTACTTCCTTTTAACTGCCTAAGGCTGATCCAATTAGCAAGGCAGAAACCTACTGAGTGTGCAGCAGTAAATTTCTCATCTTCTGGAGTAGGATTTGGAGTCTTCGTTGCTGTGCTCTATAGGTAAAAAACAACACATGTATTGAAAGGTTTACTTTTAGGACCTACATGCCTGGCCATAGTCTGGTCATAGCTCCTGGTCCTCCAGTGGGCAGAGAAGGGACCAAATCTTGGTATCTCTCCTATGTTTGGTCAGCACATAACCTCTGCCTCTATTCCACCTCCTGAACTTGACATTTGTAACTTTTGTCTTCTGTATCTTACTGACAGAGATAGGGCTCATTCCCAGATTGGTGAATTGCTTGTTCTCCTCCAAGTTTGTCCAAAAACTCCCTCAGATTTGCCTCACAACCCCCCATCCTTCCTGCTCATACAGTAAGGATGTTTCCTTGCCACCTTCGCATAGGATACATTTTCACCTGGGAGAGGACAATGGGAATTGTAGTTATAGAATGCTTACTTAAAGTTTGATTTAGGTTGAACACTGTGCTTACAATTTCGTCCATCTTATAATGCTACTTAATATCATATCCTGATTTAGAACACAAATTGCACAAACAAAGGCATATCTGGATAGCTCGTGCTCTTATATGATGTTCTTCCATTTTTAAACTAATGTTAATGGTGCATAGCATTCCATTTTAATGCCTTTTCCTCTATTGTTTCAATTTTATTGTTTTTAACCTAATTAATTATTTCAGTTTTTTAAAAATAGTTTTGTAAGAAGTTAGTCTAGGTCAGCATTTTGCAAGCTGTTCTCAGAATACTAAAAAAAGGGCAAATAAGCTTGGGAAATTGTGCTAAATACCCTCCTTGAGGATTCAAAGTACATATTAACATAAGAAAAGATCTGAGAAGTTTTAAAATAACAGGGAAAACTTTTGAAGTTTATTCAATGATTAAAAGAACTTAAAAATAAAGAACTTATTTGTGTAGAGGAAGGCTTTTTTCTTGGCACAGTTATTAAAATTCTCTGGAATAGATTTTAATTTTTTTCTTAATACCAATTTAAGAAGTGCTAGTCTATTTCATCATTATCATTGTTACTTTAAATAAGGAGCTCTGGAATTTACTTACTCAATTCATCGTTTTTTCTTTCATCTCATTTATTATTTTTTACGTATATTTTAATTTTTTAAAATCTATTTAAGGAATCTTCTCTTTACAATAAAAATTGTTTGGTTCATTTATTTTTATATTTAAACAGGAAAGCAGGAAAAGAATTAAAAGTATGGCATTATCTCTGAGTATATCGTTGAACAATCCTAAAGGTTTTTATATTTAGCAATCTCATTATTGCTATTGTAAACCAGAGTATCTGAGATAAGTCTCAGTCAATTTAGGAAGTTTATTTTGTCAAGGTTAAGGATGTATCTGTGACACAGCCTTAGGGGGTCCCAATGACATGTGCACAAGGTGGTCAGGGCACAGCTTGCCTTTATGCATTTTAGGAAGAAATGAGACGTCAATCAGTATGTATAAGATGTACACTGGGTTGGTCCAGAATGGTGGGACAACTCGAAGAAGGGAGGGGTGTTCCAGGTAAGAGACAAACAAACATTCATTTGAGTTTCTGGTAAGTCTTTCCAAAGGAAGCAATCAAATATACATTTCTCTCAGTGAGTGAGCAGAGGGATGACTTTGAGTTCTGTTTGTCCTTTGTCCGCAAGAAATGTCCTTGTGGACAAATTGTGAGGGAGCTATGTAGCTTTTTTATCTTAGTAGCTATCGTTTTTAGGAATAGAATGGGAAGCAAGTTTGCCCTAAGCAGTTCCCAGGTTGACTTTTCCTTTTAGCTTAGTGATTTTGGGGTCCTTTAGCACTGTTTTATAAATAAACTATTTAAAATTTTCTTCTTTGATCTCATTTATTTTTTAAAAAAGCTTTATGCCTCTTTACAAAGTTCTGTTAATTTCCAGCTTAATCATATGGTTATTAGAGAATGTGATCTTAGTCTTTCTTATTTATAAATGTATAAAATTTATAAATTTTGTTTCTAAAATTTATCAAAATTTCCCTATGACAAATTATGTAATTAACCATTGTATTTCATGTATATGCCAGAAGGTGAATTCCCTGTTACTAGATTACCAAGATAAATATATGTTGATTCATTTTATTTTTAAAAAAATCTCTACTGTCCTTATTATGTCCACTTGACCTGTTGTAAGCAGGTGGAGGTGGGTTGCTGTCTTCTGTAATTGTGTTTGATTATTTCCTACTTAGACTTCCAAAGGTTTTTGCAGTATATATTTTCTTGCTGCATTATTTTTAGTTATTTACTCAGTAGACATTTTGCCTTTTCAAATTATGAAGTAGTCCTTTCACCTAAATACTGCTTTAAAAAATATTAAAGTCAATTTTGCATAATTAGTTTACCTTGTTTTTTATTTTGGGGTTTGTTTGATACGCACGTATATACTCTAGTTTTTTTTTTTTTAAAGGCGTTCCGTGTCATTTTATTTTAAGTATATTTATCAGACGTTGTAGAATTAGTTATTTTCTCATAATGTCTTAGGCTTTTTTCTTTTGATAGGAAAGTATAAATGATTTGTATTGATTACCATAATTATCATGTTTGATCTTATTTTTATGTCTTTATTTTTTATTAGTTTGCTTTCTATTCTGTATTTTGCAATAAAGTCCATTTTTAAAAATTTTATTTATTTATTTTATTTTGTATTTATTTATTTGGGCTGTGGAGTCTCGCTCTGTCGCCCAGGCTGGAGTACGGTGGCAGGATCTCCCCTCACTGCAAGCTCCGCCTCCTGGGTTCACGCCATTCTCCTGCTTCAGCCTCCCTAGTAGCTGGGACTACAGGTGCCCACCACGATGCCCGGCTAATTTTTTTGTATTTTTAGTAGAGACGGGGTTTCACCATGTTAGCCAAGATGGTCTTGATCTCCTGACCTCGTGATCTGCCTGCCTCGGCCTCCCAAAGTGCTGGGATTACAGGCGTGAGCCACCGCGCCTGGCCCATGTTTTTTACTTTGAGTTTCTGTAATGATTTAAAAGGTAGAAACTTTTTATTTTTTATTTTTTGAGATGGAATCTAGCTCTGTCGCCCAGGCTAGCGTACAGTGGTGCGATCTTGGCTCACTGCAACCTCCACCTCCTGGGTTCAAGTGATTCTCCCACCTCAGGAGAGATTAATCCTAGAGGGATTACAGATGTGCGCCACCATGCCTAGCTAATTTTTGTATTTTTAGTAGAGATGGGGTGTCATCATGTTGGCCAAGGTGATCTGGAGCTCCTGACCTCAAGTGATCTGCCTGCCTTGACCTACCAAAGTGGTGAGATTAGCAGCGGGAGCCACTGTGCCAGGCCGAAACTTCTTTTTAATTCCACTGTTGCTTACTATAAAGATAATATAGACTTAAAACCTCTTTATTATTATGAAAATGTAAATATTCTTTTAATATTTGTTTTTTTAATCTAATTAGAAGTTTTTACTCTGACTTTTAAGCTAGAATATTTTTATCTTGTTAAAAAACACTACTATTCTTCACTACATCTTCTAGTTTCTTGAATTAATTTCTTGAGTCTAATGAATATAGAACTTTGCTCAAGCAATATTTTGGACCAGTATTTCCTTTATGTGCTTACAGTTAGAAGACAGAGTGAAACCAGCTTTGCCTGCTTCCTGTTTAGGAAAACAGAAAATTCTACCTGCCCAATTTTTAGTTGGATAAAGGGGCAAGAAGTAAAAAAACAGTTTGCCAGATTTACTAGATAATCACAATAAAGTCAAATCATCCAAAGATTGATTAAAATCAAATGTTTAAAAGCAAATGTTTCCTCAAAAAAACACTTAATTCCAATAGAGGCTGAGAAGAAGTTTTAGAAGTAGTTCTCAAATGTGTGAGGTCTTGCTAGGTAGGAGACATTTGCCTTGTCTGGAGACATTTTTGGTAGTCACAACTCTGAGGAGAGTAGGGATGGAAGGGCAGGGAGGAGGTGGGTGCTCCTGACATCTGGTGGAGGCCATAGATGCTGCTAAATATCCTACAGTGCACCAGGCAGCCTCTCACAGCAAAGAATGATCTGATCCCAAATGTCAATCGTGCCATGGTTATACCTGTGTAGCTTATGTGGTACCTATTGGTGCCTGAGTGAATTACTTACTTAAAGACTTCAGCTATACAGTTTTCTATATTGCTCTCTCTATTTTGGATTTCAGGGCTCTCACAAGCTATGATAAAGAATCTTCAGCCAAATAAAAATAATGGATCATTTTCCCACACTGAAAAAATTCTCTAGGGGAATGTCTTTCAACTTTAGAATTTTAAGCTCTATTCTTAGTGGTTTCATATCTATAAATACCGTTCCTTCAAGAAGGATATGAAGCAAGCTTTATTTCTGTATTTCTAAAAAGTAAAATTGAAGGTTAGATTACTGGAACAATTATTTTTACTGAATTATACTTTAAGGTTAGCCTTTGTTATATATAATGATTTATTCTGTTTAAACAGGGAAAATGTTAAGTCCAGCCTCCAGCTGTGGTGATTAAGTCATCTCAGTTGCTGTGTGACATCTACTTCTAGTTTCTTTCCTTGCTATTTAATACTTAAAGTGTGGTGCCCTAATCGTTTGCCAGGAGCAGTATCACATCAGAATCTGCTGTTAACAAAGTCCCCAGGTGATTCATATGCACATTAAAGTTTGATATGCACCTCTTTTGGTGTTGACTTTACTTTCAGTTTCGGTGGCCTAGTTTATGCAATGTAAAATTATGTAGGCTGCCTCAAATTCTTTTAGAAGTAGGAAAAGGCAAATGTCTTTTGTGTCTGTCTGAAGTAGGCTATTTCTGGATTTTTTAAAGAAATACACACACACACTCATAGATTTGAGAAAATTCAGAAAAGCACAAATAATTTAACACAGTTAACCTTTTGTTACAGTCTCACCAATGCACTACAATGTAGTAGTCTCTTGTGAGGTATCAGCCGGAGTTCTTTGTCTCACAACCAAGAGAATTAAGGAGCATGGACACAAAGGTTGCAGTTGGAGCAAAAGTTTAATAAGCAAAAGAAGAAAGCTCTCTGAGGCACAGAGGGGGCCTGGAAGAGAGCTGCTGTTTTTACAGTTGAATGCAAAGGCTTTTATAGTAAACAAATGAGGGCTGGGAGTCTCATTTGCATAAGGTACACATTTCTGGTTGCTCCACTCGTCATCCTAGTGTGTATGCAGGCCCTTAGCTTGAGTTACTCCATATTGCTTTGTTCCCTTTACTGTGCATGTGTCAGGGGATGGAATTTTCCATTGTGGGCATATCTGGGAAGTCACCTGTGTAGGCTTTCTTATCTGTGTGGCTGCGGGCATGTCTTAGGCAAGCGCCCCTGTGCAAGTTCCTTTATCTGTGCCTGCAGCTTGATTTCTCAGGCTGTTCTTTTGTTTGAAAGAATTCAACTGAGGACCTATCCTAATTGGCTGCCTGACCAGTTTCTTCCTTTCTCTTCTCTCGCTTTGGCAATTACCTTTTTGTTTTTTTCCTGTGCATATGTCTTTGTATAAATAATAGTGTTGTCCAATCTTTTTTAAACATTTTGTCATAAACATTTTCTCAACCATTTTCTATAGGTATTTGTAGGTAGTATCAATGGTTGCATAATACTCCATTTTATGGACATGGCATAATTTGTTAAAGCATTTTGTACGGTATAATTTCTGAATTAAAAAGAAAATTAATATGGGCATTGGGTAAGAAGCTACACATATTTTGCGTTTTTTTCCTAAATATTAGATCCTCTAAAGGAGATTGCCTTCCATAGCAAGCACAGAACTCCCTGTCTATGATGCTTTATCCCCCAAGGCTCTGACAGAAGTATTCCATTGTACCAGTCACACAAAACAAAAGTGAATATAAAATACTCCTCAATGTTTTCCATTGGATCTCCTCTAGCATTAGGGAAGGGTGATTTAGAATCTCTGTGAATCTCAGGGTGTAGTCCAAAGCACATTTGATATTTAATTTTTAATTTTAATTTTTTTTAACATTCCACATTTGATATTTAATTTAGATGTAATTTTCTTCTTGAAAAAAATGTGAATTTGTATTGCATTCTATAATGTACAAATAATGCTGTTTATTACTTATGAGTGAAATGGACACTATCTTTAAGCTCTATTTCAGATTATGCATTTTATGCTATATTTTTATCTCTCTCTTTCTCTCTCTTACTTCTTTTATTTCTTTTTTGTAGACAAGGTTTCACTCTGTCACCCAGTCTGGAGTGGAGTGTTGAGAGCATAGCTCACTGCAGCCTGAAACTCCTAGGCTCAAGCCGTCCTCCTGCCTTAGCCTCCTGAGTAGCTGGGACTATATAGGCACATGCTGCTATGCCTGGCTAATTTTATTTTTTTAAATGTTAATTTTTAAACTTTTTTCATTTTTTGTAGGCATCTCACTTTGCTAACTGGTCTCAAACTCCTAGGCTCAAGCAATCCTCCGCATCCCAAAGTGTTGGGATTATAGGCATAAGCCATTGTGCCTGGCTGTCCTGTATTTTCTTAAACTCCTTGTCAAGGTTTAAGTACTCCAATAGAGAAGCAACCAAAGAATTGAATTGTTGCTCAAAGAGAAAAGACTTATCTTTGATGGGAGATCATTTTCCCTTTGACATCACAGCATAAAGACAACTTGGTCTTCCACATACATGTATTACCCATGGTATCAGTTTCCTGTGGATTCTGTAACAAATTACCATAACTTTGTTGTTTTAAACAACGGAAATTTATTCTCTACAATTCTAGAAGCCGGAAGTTTGAAATTAGTATCACTGGACTGAAATAAAAGACTTGTCAGGGCTGCTGTTCCATCAGAGTCTCTAAGGGAGAATTCCTTCCTTTCCTCTTCCAGCTTCTGGTGGGTGCCAGCATTCCTTGACTTGTGGCTACTTCACTCCAATTTCTGCCTTTGTGGACACATTGTATTCTCTTTCTCTGTGTGTGTAATCTCCCTCTTATAAGTATAGGTGTGATTGCATTTAGAGCTCACCCAGATAATCCAGAATAACCTCCCTATTGCAAGACCATTCATTTAATCACATCTGTGAAGATTCTGTTGTTTCTGCCATATCAGGTAACATTCACAGGTTTCAGGGATTAGGGCATGGATATCTGTTGAGAGGCCATTTTTCAGCCTAACACACTCATCATTACTCTTTCTCTTAATCAATTCTGTCATTCTCCTGTCCTGTGTTACTTATTTATTGCCACATATTTAACCATCCCTGCAACTCAGCAGCTTAATAACAATCATCATTTGATTTTTTTCATAATTCTGTTGGTTAGCAATTTGGGTTGGGCTCAGCTGGAAAGTTCTTCAGCAAGTCTTTTCTGAGTTCACTTAGAAACTGCCTGGTTCAAGCAGAAGCTTCACTTATGCCTGACTCTTGGTGCTAGTTGTCAGCCAGGCCATGTGGACTGAGGGAGTTATGATTCTTTGGATGCAGTTAGGTTAACAATTTTCTGTGTCTCCTATTTTTAATAATTTTAGAAATCCAGGTTTATGCAAAAACATTCCCACTTATTGGAAACATTCTTTGCTTTTATAAACATACTTTAAAAATTATTGCTGGGTGCAGTGGCTCAGACCTGTAATCCCAGCACTTTGGGAGGCCAACACAAGTAGAACGCTTGAGTCCAGGAGTTTGAGACCAGCATAGGCACCATAGCAAAGCCCTGTCTCTACAAAAATACAAAAATTAGGCAGGCCTTGTGGCAGGCACCTGTAGTCCCGATGACTCCAGAGGCTGAAATGGGAGAATTGCTTGAGCCCGGGAAGTGGAGGTTGCAATGAATCGAGATTGTGCTACTGCACTCCAGCTTGGGTGACAGAGTGAGACCCACTCTCTCTTTTAAAAGTAAAAGAATAACTTAAAAAAAAAGGATATTAAGCTTCTGTCATGTTACAAACACTTCACGTTTATAGGAAAGATGAATTACACATGTACATATGTAAAAATAATAATAAGCAACCAAGACTGATTATAAGAAATTATGTCATTGTTTATGCTGTGCTTGTGCTTTTGGGTTTTTAAAAATGCCATATGGATGACTAACAATTAGGTAAGAAACATCTTATTTTTAATACCTAATCCCTAAAGAAATCATAACCTCATTTGGCATGAGGCCAGCCCTAATCATGTTGGAAGAAATTCTGCAGGTAATTTTCATATCCCTAGAGAATTTCTGATTATTTGAAAGCTGAGTGGAAATATCAAAAAATAAGAATAAAAAGGATGCCGTTATTATTATTGTGCTCTTTAAAATGAATTGATTACAGGCTTTTTGAAAATCAGTTTTTAGTAGCTGCAGAAATCATATAGCCTAGAGGCAGTTTTCATTTTTTAAAAAAATATTGCTTGTAAGTAACCATATGTGGCCAAATTTATTGCATGTTTTGACTCAATTTTTGGAAGAAGCAATCTTAGTCGTACGTACTACAAGACCTTCTTGTTCTCTGAGGAAAATGTCACTTTGGGAAATTTGCACAAAAAATTTTCAAAGTAGTGCAAAACAACATGTGACAACATAACATTTTTGGGTTGAGTTTCCAAATGTAAGTGCTTGTGTGGGATTTCAGAATGATGTTTATACATATATTCTGCAAGATCCTATTTCACTGACATTTCGAAGGTAATAGATGAAAAGTGTTATCAGTTAAAATTTGAGTTTTACCATATCTGACATGAATCCCAAAAAGAAGATAATAAGAACTTTCAAAAACTTGTAATATAATTGATTGTTAAAACTGTGTGGTGGTAAAATATAGTTTGCACTTCATGTTGGAATTTGAAAATATACAAATATGAAATTGATTTTTATTATACTTAATATATGCCTCATAAAAGAAATGCTAAAAGAGAATTATTTAAGGGTATACATTTCAGACCTACTAAAAGAGAGTGAAATTTAGGGTGACGAAGTTGTATTTCAGAAAAAGAAAAAAAAATGAGAAAATGATTTAAGTTAAATGTTTGGATTTAGTCTGAAGACACCAAGGTTGAAGAATGCTGGCACAGTCCAAAGGAAATTAATGATGGAATGGGACTCTGGACAAGGCCTGTACCACCACCTCAGTATTACTGACCTTACCTTTCCAGGAGAAGCTCTGACCTCGGTGGTTGCTCATGACCAGATTTCTGCTCTTGCCTTTTCCAATAAACTCGTTTCACCTGGACAGAGACTTTGTGATCATACCGAAAACAGCTATTCAGCAGCCTGAGCCCCATTCCTAGGGACTTTCCAATGTGTCCTCTGCCTTTTGCCTTTCTTATCGTAGATCTCCTGATACTGACCTATAAGCTGCATTTTACTAAGGTTCAGGAGCTGAGTGGTTTGAGTTACCTTCACATCTATCACTTCCTGTGCTGATAAGGCTTCCTGTCTTAATGTGATACCTCCGTTTTCCACTGTCCACACGTATGTGATGCCACCTGGGCTAGCCTAGCATTTGTTTTTACATCTGCTTTCTCCCACTCCAGCTATAGGTTAGGTGTGTTAGTACAAAATTGATCTTGCAAAAAAGGCGAAAGGACCAATAGAACTGACGTCCTTTTGTGCATGAGAGGAAAGGAGAAAGGGAGAGAGGGCAGAAACTATGTTTAGGGCACTAGGCCAGGTAGTTTCCACTCTCACTTTAACTTCTGTAACTCTCTAGGAAGCAGGTGTGAACAGCTCCCTTAAGGACACATAGTTAATAATAGGGGGAGATTTTCTGAAAAAGACCAGGCGTTTTCCATCACAACATGCTACTTCCTGACGAGTTTGGAACATCTGAAGTGGACAGATTCTGTTTTTTTTCTGTACATATTATATAATCATGGTAATTGAAATTAAGTACTGAAGAACTTTTGGAACTTTTTGGCAAAGATACATGAAAGCTGATTCAATTTTGTTGGAGTATGAAGACAGTAAAATGTGGTAAAGTGTGATAAGGAGCCATAGAGTAATAAAAATAGCTAAATGTATGAGAAAAGATCTGAAGGGAAGGAAAAATATTAAAAGCTTTACAGAATATAGCAGGCATTCCTATGTGTGCTAATAGAGAACACAGGTAAAAAGACAAGAGAGATGAGTGTAGTAGATGGGAAAACAAAAACATCTCTTTCTTTTCCTCTTAACCCCACCCTACACCCCAATTAAAAAAAAAAAAACCAACACCAAATGGAAAAATCCGTGTAAGACAAGCAACATTAAGACTATCAGGCCGGGCGCGGTGGCTCAAGCCTGTAATCCCAGCACTTTGGGAGGCCAAGACGGGCGGATCACGAGGTCAGGAGATCGAGACCATCCTGGCTAACACGGTGAAACCCCGTCTCTACTCAAAAATACAAAAAATTAGCCGGGCGAGGTGGCGGGCGCCTGTAGTCCCAGCTGCTCGGGAGGCTGAGGCAGGAGAATGGCGTAAACCGGAGAGGCGGAGCTTGCAGTGAGCTGAGATCTGGCCACTGCACTCCAGCCCAGGCGACAAAGCGAGACTCCGTCTCAAAAAAACAAACAAACAAACAAAAAAAACATTAAGACTATCAGTATGATGCCAGAGAAAAAGAAGGTCAGGGAAGACAGAGACACTCCCAAAACATATTCAAGTACTCAGAAAATGAAAAGCTGATTGGTGAAGCGAGACCTATTCACCCTTGTCTCTCTTTATACCATGTTTTGTGAACATAGCTACATTCTAATCATTGTGTTGGGCACTGATGACAGGTGTGCTAGGCAGGAAGACACCACACAAAGAGCTGAAAAGAATTGCAGAATTTTTAAATCATTTGTATGTGTGTGAGAGAGAGACAGGGTCTTGCTCTGTTGCCCAGGCTGGAGTGCAGTGGCACAAATCTTGGCTCACTGCAGCCTCCACCTCCCAG
This sequence comes from Colobus angolensis palliatus, assembly GCF_000951035.1. Lineage (NCBI taxonomy): Eukaryota > Metazoa > Chordata > Mammalia > Primates > Cercopithecidae > Colobus > Colobus angolensis. The sequence goes on along the minus strand of NW_012118487.1, from coordinate 22,272,999 downwards.
GCTCAAGTGATCTGGTCCTCCCACCTCAGCCTCCCTAGTAGCTGGGACTACAGGTGTGCGCCACCGTGCCTGGCTAAGTTTTTCAATTTTTTTGTAGAGATGGGTTTTCGCTATTGCCCAGGCTGGTCTCAAACTCCTGGGCTCAAGTAATTCTCCTGCCTTGGCCTCCCAATGTGCTGGGATTATAGGCATGAGCCACCATGCCTGGTGAATTGAAGAATTTTTAATAAAACTTTTCAATAGAACAATTTCAGAGAGTAGGATAAGAATGTGAGTATCCTCCTTTCCCCCCCAGTAATTTATATGTTTCAGATGGATTATTCATATTCATCTCAAAGTTCAGGACCCATTCCTGATCTGTCCCCGCTCTCTCTGTTCATCTTTGTTTCCATGCTGCCTAAGTGGCACAACCCACCCCCAGCTGCTCCTACCAGAAACCTGGGAGTTATTCCAGTTGCCTCCTTATCCTTCCCTCCAGCACTCACCAAGCACTGTCAATTCCACACCTTCATTGTTCTCGAATCTGTCCACTGCTTACCATGACCTGCACCGCCAACCTAGTCCAAGCCAATAGCCTCTCTTGGATTTATCCAAAGACAAAATTACCTGGATTTTGCCTCTGGATTTGTCTAAAGACAAAATTACAACAAATTCAGTTTAAAGCTCTCAATTGGCTTTATTGCAATTCTAGAATCAGGTAACACTTCATCCCATAAAATAGAATAGGTGTTTCAATGACTCAAGCAGAGGAGGTTGGCTCTAGAGACAGAAAAAGTGCTGAAGAAAGAACAAAAGTGAATTGGTTATTTCAAAGTTACTTTCCTTGTTAGGCAGGGACAGGGAGACAGAGGAATAGAAAGATAATGGATTGGTTAAGGATTAAAAGTGAAGGAACTTCATTTTCGTGCTTACTGGCCTGATTGGAAAATTGGCTGTTATCTCTCTCCTGATTTCTTGGAAGGTCAGATGAGTTAGTTTTAGTCTGGTGACCTGGAACTCAGAACAAATGACTCCATTTTGAATTTTAGCTGGTCTCTTGGAGCTCAATGCAGGAACTTAGTCCAAAATAATGGTCTCCTGTAGTGATTATTTAACAGACTACCACAATATCCTCTGACTTCTTTTCCTTATTATCCTCTCAGCCCCTCCAATTCATTCTCCACACCAGACATGGGCAAACTTTTTCTACAAAGGGCCAGAAAATAAATATTTTTGGCCCTGCCGGCCATACAGTCTCTGTGTCAACTACTCAATGCTGCCATTTATAGGAGAAAGCAGTCACAGCCAGCGCGTAAACAAGTGTGGCGGCGTGCCTGTAAAACCTTGTTTATACGGCAGACCACAGCAGGATTTGGTGTTCTCATCACAGTTTGCTGAGGGTCCTTGTTCTACGCTGAAGCTAGGGATTCTTCTTAAATGTGAAGGATATCCTGTCAGGCCATTCCTGATGTTATTTAATTGACTTGCTGCTGCTCAAGGACATGCATTCACAATGTCTTGCTTCTTAACCTTGCTTATTTTGAGCCTCTTTCTTCTTGCTCATTTTGTGCCTGTTCTTTGGCTTTCTTTCATTCAGATCCTTGAAAGTTCCTTCCTGAGCTAGGACCTTTGCACAAACTGTTTTACTACTCCCTGGAAATCTTGACTGCCCTAACCCCTGCTCAACCTTCTGTCTTTAGCGTAATGTTACCTTCTCAGGGAAACCTTCCTTGTCTTTCAAGACTGATTTAGGTTTTTTTTCTACTAGATCCACGCTTTTCTTTTTTTTCATAACATTTATCTCAATTTTTTAAAATTAAATAAAAATATTTGTGTGACTATCTAGCATTTAGCTCCTTGCTAAACTGTCAATTCTCAGGGTCAGCGAACATGTGGGAGTTTTCAACTCTGAATTCTCAATATTTTGTCTAGTGTTTTGTATAGTGGGCACTTAGCAAATATTTGCTAAATAAGTCCATTTAAATCTATAATTTTCATCTATAATGTGAACATTGATATTGGAGAAATGGGTGCAAGTTGGCAAGCTAAAGTGAAATAGAGATGTTATAGTGTTCACCTATCAGCTATAGAGAGCACACAGATTTTGCAAGAAAAGCTTTTAGGTTGAACCATGTGAAACTACCTGTATGTGACTACTCTTGACCTACAGAAAAGGTCGTTTCATGCGCCTTAATGTAATACTAAATATTACATACTCTCTTTCTTTTGGCATCTTACTTTCAGCACCTAAATAACTCAATGGAACGATGAGCACTAATATGGCACCTGGCACATGTTGCATTGAGCACTGTATTTAATAAGCTTTTGATGGAGATGAGGTTCTGGAAGTAAGAAAGAAGGAAGCTGCCAGTGTGAAGGGTATATGCAGGAAGAGGAGCTACCACAATACCTGGTAGTTGAGTGCGTGATGACACAACATCTGCCATAGCTTGGTTTGTTTGACCCCTCCAAATCTCATGTTGAAATTTGATCCTCAGTGTTGGAGATGGGGCCTAATGGGAGGTGTTTATATCATGGGGGCAGATCCCTCGTGAATGTCTTAGTGCCATCCTCACTGTAATGAGTGAGTTTTGCTCTGTTAGTCCCCTCAAAACCGGTTGTTAAAAAAAAGCCTGGCACCTCCCTTCTTTGGCTCTTGCTTTCTCTCTCACCATGTGATCTCTGCACATGCTGGCTCCCCTCACCTTCTGCCACGAGTGGAAGCAGCCTGAAGCCCTCACCAGAAGCAGATGCTGGTGGCATGCTTCTTGTACAGCCTGCAAAACCATGAGCCAAATAAACCTCTTGTCTTTATGAATTACCCAGCCTTGAGTATTCCTTTATAGCAACACAAATGGACTAAGACAACATCTTTGAAGCCAGTTTGCCAAAGGTATAGGAAAAAAGATGGAAAAGCAAGAGTCTCAAATACTTCATACAGCCTCAATGAAATGAAAAAAGACCATGACTTTGCATATAATGGCCTTCTGAGAAAGTTGAAATGCTAATGCCTTTCAGGCTACAGGAAAAGGAAAACTGACTTTGGAAAAGAATTCAGAGTAGCAAAAGAAGAAAACATGAAAGCTTGAGTTTGTGTTTATAAGTTTGTGTAACTAATTTATTAGTGGAACATATTATGGCTTAATATATCATAGGATTATAAATATGATGTAAAATATTAATCCCTGAAAGTTTTGGAAAGTAAAATAGATTTTTTTCTGTTTAATAACTTAGTATAATTCTTAGCCAGGGTATGAGGACTATGATCTCTTATGTGCTTGTGTAGTTCTGTGATTTCCGTAAAAGATGTAGAAGAGAAGCAAAAAGCAATATTACACATAAATTTGAACATGTTTTGTATACATATATAATAATATGTGTGCTGACATTTATTCACTTTATATTTCTTATACATTTAAAATATCAGTCCATGCCATTTTACAGCAAGATCTTTGTCTTTGATTCTTCACTTCCTGTTGTGAATCAATTCCACGAAGGCTTTACCCTATCACTCCATTAAAGACTGTAATCATCATCACTGTTTAGATCACCAGTGGCCACCTTCTGGCTAAATACAATAGTAATTGAACAAACAGTTGAACCTGCTGATCATGCTTTCCTTCATAGAACACTTTTTAACCTGGTTGCCAGGACTTGGTTTCTTTGTTCTCTTCCTACCTCTGGGCTGATTCTTCTTTGCCATCTTTGATAGTGTCTCCTCAACTTCCCAAACTCAAATATTTAGAGACCTTAGCACTCTGTTCTTGACCTTCCTCTCTTCTTTGCATACATTTATTAGGTTTATGACTTTCAAACTTATTTTCATCCCTACATGTAAAATATATATTTTGCAGCATTTCCCAGCACACACACTACACACACACACACACACACACACACACATATGCACGTGCACAGAATCCAAGTTCTTCTCTTTTCTATATCATTAAAAATTCCTCTTTATACCCACTAACTTGATTTTACTACCCACTTAGTGAGTCATGACTTGCAGTTGAAAAAACATTTTTCTAGGTGATGTCATATACTCTCATGGCTTTAGATGCCACATTTATGCTGATGGTACTAAATATATAGGCATGACAGTGTGGGATTATAAAAGTGACTGTGCATTGCATAAAAACCATACAGAATGATCTATGTAATCAATGGGGAAAATTATGATTGTTTCTTGATCTTTACAACTAGAAAAAATATTGAAAACTCATACTATTGTATGGCTGTGTTTCAATAAAACTTTATTTACAAAAAACAGGTGGCCAGCCCATATACTACAGTTTGTTGAACCATGATCTAGACTATTCCAAAGACTTTTTGGAAGAATCATTTCTGGATCATCTTAGACAGAAAAATCTTATTATTTATTTAGAGATGGGGTCTTGCTTTATTGCCCATGTTTGTCTTAAACTCCTGGGCTCGAGTGATACTCCTGCCTCAGCCTCCTGAGTAGCTGGGACTACAGGGATGTGCCAACGTGCCTGAGAAAAAATAGTTTTAAAATAAATCTTTGCATTAAGGAAAAAGCTTTTGTAGAGTTGAAGAGGAAAAGCTTCTACTTTGCCCTCTAAAGATTTACTGAAAATCACTTAACAAAAGGCAGATTACTAAGAAAAAAAGGCATGCAAAATTTATTTAATGTGCATAAGTACAGGAGACTTGGAGGAGGAGGATTACCCAGTGAAGTCTAGGTGCTTATATGTCCTTCTTCATAGGGAAGTGTGAAAGTGAGATCCTGGGGACTTGGTCATGAGGACTGCTGTTCTCTATGTTGTCTCCTTTCTCAGACAGGTCCTTCTCTGAGAAAGATAAATTCCCACAAAAGTCCTTAATGGAGTGTTGTTTGTCTGGCTGGGGTCACATGCTCATATCTGAAACAGTTGCTGAGGTCAGAGATGAAGAATAGTGATTCTAAGCCTTGGGTCAGATGGACTGAGAGTGAAGAAAATCATGGTACTGTGCCTCAAGACAAGGAGAAATTAATTCTAGTTCAGCAAAAACTTCAAATGTACCCTCTAGACACCATTTAAGTGACATTTTCAGCATATTTTTTCAGAGCCTGCATCCTGTATTAAATCAGCTCTGTTCTGTCATTGTCCCAGATTCTGTATCTGCACCTGAGTTGCTTGTTGTCTAAGGGAATGGAAGTTGAAAGGGGATTAAAGTGAAACCCTTTGGGTCAAACACTTATTAAACAGCAGCTCAGGCAGTCTGCCGGATCCTGAAGATACAAAGATGAAGAGGGAAGGCACAGTTGTGGCTTTTGAGATCATTATATCTAATGACCTCAATTAGAGATAATGAAATGAGGTCTTATAAATATGCAAATTCAGCACAATATAATATTTGCTATGATATCCTCATGCATTGGGTATGATGGGAGGAAAGACAGTCAGCCAATCTGGGAGCAATCTGGGAGCAGAGCGTGGGGTATGGAGAGAATTCAGGGAAGGTGTTCTAGAGGAGCTAACATCTGAGCTGAATCTTGAAGTATGAGTAAGAGTTTCTGGATGTAGAAGGGGAGGCATCTAGGCAGAAGGAACAGAACGAGCGCACATATGGAGAGGAGACAGAGCATGGCGTGTGATGAGCTGCTGATAATTTAACATTGCTTCAGGGTGATGTGTGAATCAGAAAGTGGCTGGAGGGGTGGATGAGACTAGATGTTGGCACTCAACATAAGCTGCCTAGTGTTTAGATTAAGTTCAGATACAAAAGAATTTAGACTTTATCCTGTGCGAAGTAAGGAGATCTTGAAGGGGCTTACTTAGGGGAAGCACATCTACGGATGAATATTTTAGAAAAATCACTCTGGTGATTGTGTGGAGGAGGCAGGATCAGTTCTGGAGGTGGGAGGACAGACAGGTTAGGAGACTCTTTTAACAGACCCAGTGGGAGATGATGAGGGTAGTGGATGGGAGGATGTTCAGAAGGGAATGAGTATGAGAAATATCGGCAAAGTTTAATAAATGGAATTATGTGAGGGAGTTGTTTTGCAGCACAGGGCTTTCCTAGATATGAGTACTCAGATTAGGAAGGCCATTTTCGTCTAGAGAAAGTGACAGGTATATTTTGGTAGTACAAAAAAGCCTTTGAGGAAGGAGTAGGGGAAACAATTGGCCATCTATCCTTCTTTATTTGAGGCACAATTTCCTCCTCCATTGGTGTATTTTATCAACATGTATTCATTGAGAATCTTCTATATGATTGTCACTGTGCTGAGATTCTAACTAAGAACAAAGTGATCATAACCCCTGCTCCCGGGTCCTACAGTTTAGTGGGGAAGACAAATGGATAATTTGAATGAGTCATTTCAAACATGATGAATGTTACAAAGTCACTAAAGTTAGCATGGTTTTAAAAAGATGACATAGGTCTAATGCAGTGGAAGAGTTCATCGTGACTTCTAGGCTAGTGGGTAGTAAGGATTGTAAAGGCTAATGCCAGCTGCTTTGGCTGGGGCAATACTTTATATGGACAGATTTTGGATTTCTTGGCACTCATGGACTGTAGAGTTTGTAGTAGAGTTTCTAGAATGCTTGCTCAAAGGATGTGCACGGATGGCAAAAAATCAGAGATAGAGATGCATAGTTCACCTCTAGTTCTAAGGCTGGCCCCTTTAATGTTGGGCAGGCCAGCAGAAATGCAGATTTGGTGCAAAGCTCCATATCTGTCCTGGTGTTTTAAGAGTAAGTGTTTCCAAAGGTGTCTGATTTGGGGGCAGGAAGAAGCTTAAACCTTCAGAGAATGTGTCTCTTATAATTCTGACTTAGAAAAAAGGGAATGATGAGAAACACTTCATTTGCCTCGTTCATTGAAGATGCTTTTGGACAAATGATCTAGCATCATGTTTGAGAAACCGACCAACCAACCAACCAACCCAATGTTAACAAGAATAATAGCAAAACAAGAGTAACGTAAAAAACAGTTGTCTAATAATTCCCAAAAGGTGGCCTTAGATTGAGCCAACTTTAAAATTTAGTAAGGCAGCAAAAAGATCATGTGAAAGAGAAGTGGTAAGATAGAAGATCGGAGGGAGGGAAGTAGAATTAAATGTGAAAGGAGAATAGACTGTCTTTGTTGTTTGTCATTCTGATTTATAAGTCAACAGGAATTCTTTTCCTAGTTAAATTGTTAGAAATGGAAGAGCCATCTGTGTTCTCTATTGCCAATTTCTCCACATAAAATGAACAATGTGTTCTGGCAGAAGTGGGCTGAAGCTTTTTTTTTTTTTTAATGTGACTCATGTCACTTTCAAGATTTACTTTACTTTCAAACTTATATCTCAGTTCTCAGTGTGACAGGAGGTTCATGTTACATTTCTTCCTCTTACAAAAAATCCAGAGAGACTTCTAATCAAAGAAGGATATTGATACTAATGAGAGAATATATATTTATATTTGCTGCTAGACATTTCTATATATAAAAGCTAGGGGCAGCAGTCTGATTGGAAGAGGGGAGCAGTTTACAACAAGTAGAGCAAATGTCAACATTCTGGATAAAATCATGTTGAGACAATCAAAGAACCGATGGCATAATGAGAGGGCTAAAGCACTCCCCGGATCAGCTCGTGAGCCCATTAAATGAACAAAATGCAATTCCCTTGTTTATGAAGTTTATTTCTCTGCTTTCTATAATTTTTTGTTTAGCTTTTAATACCTTAGCTCAAAGACCATCATTTGCATAATACAATTATATTGTTACATAGCTTTGCATTAGATGTTCACATCAGCCTTTCTTGCCTTCTTCAGTTTTTCCTGCTATAAACATTGTGGATGTGTGTGTGTTTTTCTGTTTTTACTCTCTGTGTATCCTTTCCAGGTTCCCAACATGCCGCTCCTGTATGAAGGCTTTAACCAGAAAAACTCCTAGTGTTCTTCTGCCAGGGATAAATCAGTGGGAGGCAGGAAGAATGGTGGTTTTAAAGTTAATCTTCATTACGATAGAAAATAACTTTGTCTCTTTACTTATCTAGAAGTCAGATCAGTTTGGACTGAGCCCTTTGTACTATAGATGTTGGCAATATGGAAGTGTACCAAAGTATTCATTTGCAGCAGAAATTAATCAAAGATAAGTTTCAGAATCCCCTCAGCGGCTGTCACAACCCCCCCACCCCCCGCCACCTGCCCTGAGCTATGGTTTCTAGAACAGTGGTCTGGTTTGCAAGATTTGGAAAAATGCCACTGATTTCATGATTCATATGCACACCATGGAAATAAACAAGAGCAAACTTCTCTAATAATTTATGTTCTTTAAGCCTTATCCACTTTGTGGGATTTTTTTCCTCGTACCTTCCCAACTGAGTTCCTGTAGCCCTTTATAAACATTAGCATCATTGCTGAGAGAATTCCAAGGAGTGAGTCAGAAAATGCCACCTCTGCCCCTGTGTCACCGATTTGGAAATATTTGCCTTGAGGGGTTGTCCTCAGTGACTTCTGAGTCCTTGATAGACACTAACTAATTAGCACTTGAAAATTGGCTCCGAGATCTGGAACTTGCTGGTTGCCATAGAGGCCGGTGGGCTCCTTCTTTCATGTGAGGAATTAGCAAATTCCGGTGTGGTATAAATCTTAAAAATTCCACTCTGACAGTCTAATCTCAATCATAAAAGTATAAAAATGCTGTTGCATCAGTGGAAATGCAGATGTCACTGGATGGCAAATGCATCAGTACAAAGGCACATCCAAAGGGAGGCAAAGTCGGGGAGGCACAGGTGCTGAGTTAGATATCCTGACTGCACACCTGGCCCTTTACAGCAGTATTCTCAGGGGGTGACCACATATTTGGGTTTGCTCAGGATGGCCCCATTTATGACTGTTTCCCTGGCAGAATTAATCGTCGAGACCCCGTTCACTCTTGAGAATCCTGATTTGATTGTTAATCTGATGAATAGTAAAAGTGTTTTCTATGACTCAAATAGCATAAAGAAACCCAGAGTATCTGGAGAATCGAAGCGATTTGAGGAGGTGGCTCCTATAGATCCTGAACTCCTTAACAGGCCAGATTAGTAGCACTCGGTGGACCTCGGCTTTCCTGTGACACAGTATGTCCCAGTGACTCAATTTGCTACAGAGTGGAGCCATCATTTGAATTTCCATCACAGCCTGTCTCTGGAGCAGACCACTGTGGTACTGGAGTTTTGGGGGCTCTCTCAAGCCAGCTTCATAGACTTGCTAACCTTATTTTCCAATTCTGGAACCAGTAATTATAACTTTCAGGGTGGGCATTTTCCATGAGATCCTGGTTCCAATTACTCCTAATTATTTGTTACGTCCTATTTGGGTTTTCTTTTTACAGATCTTTAAAAAGTTTTCCTTTGGCTCTGAGTTGAGTCAAAATGTTGAGTTCAACTTTCATCCTCAGCAAGATAAAGGGCATGAATTATGGTTGAGGACGTATGCATATTTTGACCAAATGAGAATGACCACTGTTGCTCCAGCCCAATTGCTGCTACTCTAGATTGTGAATGCAGATACAATCAAAGTGACTTTTGTAAATGTTTCTAATCATGACTGATCATATTTTTGACTGGTAGAGGAAATAGGAATGCATTCATATTTTGTATGAAAGATAGCGTTCTTTTTGTAAATTCTTGCTATTTAAATAGCTTTTCTGGTTTGTCAAAACCTTTTCAAATTTTTCCAGTTAAAGTTTCTTCCTACAGCAAGACAGTGAGTTTGCTTTTTTGTTTTTGTTTTGGTTTTTTTTTTGAGACAGTGTCTCGCTCTGTCCCCCAGGCTGGAGTGTAGGAGTGTGATCATGGCACACTGCAGCCTTGAACTGCTGGGCTCAAGCAACCCTCCCACCTTGGCCTTCTGAGTAGCTAGGACTACAGGTGGACGCTACCACGCCCAGCTAATTTTTTAATTCTTTTGTAGAGACAGTCTTGTGATGTTGCCCAGGCTAGTCTTGAACTCTGCAGCTCAAGTGATCCTCCTGCCTCAGTCTCTCAAAGTGTTGAGATTACAGGTGTGAACCACTGCACCCAGCCTAGCAAAACATTGAGTTTTCACACAAAAAGTATACAACAGCTTGTGCTAGTGTATCAACAGTATTGCTTCCATATTTCCTTCTGATATTCCTCAAACTTATCTCTTGAGATGGAAAAAAACTCAACATACAGGGAGTTCATACAAAAGTGCTAAATTCAGTTTTCAGATTCTAACAAAGCCCCATAAACATCAGAACATCAGAGGTTGCTCTGTGCTGTTCAGTATGCTACCCACATATTGCTATTTAAATTTAAATTAATTAAAATTAAGTATAAATAAAAATTCATTTCCTCAGTTGCACTAGCCACATTTCAGGTGCTCAAAGGTTATTTCCCACGACAGTACAGAGAGAGAAAATTGCCATCACTGCAGAAAGTTCTACTGGAGGGTGATGGTGTAGGAATAGACAGACCTTATAAAAAACAATCCTTTTATTTTCTGGTGAAAATGGAATTGAGCCAGCCTTTCATGCATTCTTAGTTCTGATTCTGTGCTATTAAGTCAGAGCACTATGAGAATCCCTGTATCACCTTGAGGAAGAACAGTGAAAATTTATAGTGGTGCAACTGTCTCAGAATTCAGAACCCGTGATCTAGGAGACTTTAGGTTTCATGAAAGTAAGGTCTAAGCCTACTTTGTTTTTCACTGCAATCCCTGGGTCTGGCACATAGTAGACATTCAATAAACACTTGTGTAATGAATAGTTGAGGGAACCCAGCAAGGACCCATTAAAAGGGCCTACCTACAAAAACATAGGCATCTCTTGGGGTTTGGATCATTTTTGAGGGTTCCCTGGGAATCATGAGAAGGGCCAGGCAGTAGCCGTTGGAGATGTCTCCTGTGTAGAAGTGACAGCACAGCATAGGGCAAATGGCATTCGCTGAGTGGCTTCTCCTTTTTCTTCTCTTCCTTCTGTCTCCTCTCCTTCTCATCTCCCTACTCCAGCATCATATCGAGTTGCTAATTCTGTGGAGCATTTATTAAATGCCAGCCACTGTTCTAAGGTCTTTTAATAGATTATTTCATCTTCCCAGTGATTCTATTATATTACTTTGCTAAGGCTACCATAACAAAATACCACAGACTGGGTAGCTTCAACCACAAACATTTATTTTTTTCATAGTTCTGGAGACTGGAAGTCTGAGATCAAAGGCAGGCAGGTTTGTTTTCTCCTGAAGCCTCTCCTCGGCTTGCAGATGGCCACCTCCTCACCGTGTCCTCACATGGCCCTTTCTCTGTGCATCTGCATCACTCGTGTCTCTTTCTGTGTCCGATTTTCTCTTATCAGGACACCAGTCAGGTTGGATTAGGACGCATCCCAACAGCCTCGTTTTAACTTAACTGCCTGTGTAAAGGCCTTATCTTCGAATACAGTCACATGCTGAGGCAATGGGGTGTAAGGCTTTGCTATGGTCTCAATGTTTCTGTTCTCCCAAAAGTAATTTGTTGAAAACCTAATTGCCAATGTGATGGCAAGAGGGGAAGAGCCTTTGGGAGGTGACTGGTTCATGATGGCAGAATCTTTATGAATGGGATTAGTGCCCTTACAATGAGATCCCAGAGAGTTGCCTTTTCCATCACATAAGGACACAGCCAGAAGGTGTCATCTATGAACCAGAAAGGGGGCCTTTAGCAAACGCTGGCTCTGCCAGTGCCTTGACCTTGGACATCCTAACATTCTGAACTGTGAGAAATTCATTTCTCTTATTTATAAGTTACCTAGTTTATGGTGTTTATTGTAACAGCCTGAACGGACCAAGACAGGTGTCAACATATGAATTTTGAGGAGGCAAAATTTAGCCCGTAACACCTATAAAGTCGGTATTATTATTAGTCCCACATTATAGTAGAGGCAACTGAGGCACAGAGTAACTTGCCCAAAGTTTAACAGCTGGTAAATGATGTAACACAGATAGGCATCTGACCAGTCTGACTTCAAAGCTTGCATTTTTAGCCACTAGAAGGGGTACTGCGTTTTCTTAAATTGGGAACACATTTGGGTTTGAAACTAATTAGAAAAAGATATCATTGACCAGGCGCAGTGGCTCATGCCTGTAATCCTAACACTTTGGGAGGCCAAGGCAGGCGAATTGCCTAAGCTCAGGCATTTGAGACCACCCTGGGCAACATGATGAAACCACGTCTCTACTGAAAAAAAAAAAAAAAAAAAATTAAAAAAGAAAAGAAAAAGATACCACCATGGAGTGGTAGATCATTGCAGCATTGGAGGTGATCTGCCTCCCCAGGTGGGGAGACTGGGTACAGCTATTGCTGCCCCCAGCTTCTGCCGTTCTTCATATGCTTGTCAACTGCAGTGTCTCCAAAGTTCATACCAGCTCAGCCATATTCTTGCTCCCTGCCTTCATTGTGTCTTCCCCAGTTTTATCTGGGAGGGAAACTTGTGGTGGTACAGAGATTCATCTTGGGCTGTGGCAATCTTCAGTTGCACAAACCACGTGAATTACAGGATGGCTGGAGCAACTGAAGGGCCAGATCCTTAGTCATTGCAAGTCGGATAGCTTTCTCTCTACTTTGTTTTATAATACTAATAAGAATAAAAATTATTTTAACTTATTCCATATGTATTATTCCATTCTCTTTCTTCTTCTTTTTTTTTTCACTTTTTTTTGAGATAGAGTCTTGCTCTGTCACCCAAGCTGGAGTGCAGTGGCATGATTTCGGCTCACTGCAACCTCTGCCTCCTGGGTTCAAGCCATTCTCCCACCTCAGCCTCCCAGGTAGCTGGGATTACAGGCGTGTACCACCACACTTGGCTAATTTTTGTATTTTTAGTAGAGACGAGGTTTTGCCCTGTTGGCCATGCTGGTCTCAAACTTCTGACCTCACGTGATCTGCCTGCCTGGAACTTCCAAAGTGCTGGGTGTACATGTGTGAGCTATTCTCTTTCTTCTAAGAATATGTAAATTTATTTTCCCTTTCCTTTTTTCCTCTTAGGCACAAAAGAAGTTATTCTACTTTATTGGTATTTTTTGTTTTATTGGTGATATTTATCCTTTATACTGCATCTTGAATTGTTTTTTAAAATACTGATTTTGCTTTTAGCTTTTAAAGTCTCTACTCCTACCTTCTTTTGGCTGGTTTTGGTATTTTCTTTGGATTTGAAAAAATGAAAGAAATGACAAAGTTAACAGCTTTTGAAAATAATGGCAGTAACAAGTTAGATACAGAAAGTAGAAAAATGTTCATTTCACAGTTTTATAGCCAGGAATACATTTAACAAAAAAGGTACAACTCCCACATGAAAAAAGATGTACTTATTGACAGGACTTGAATAAATACAAATTGAATTCACAAGAAGATATAAAATCATGAAAATAACAGTTCTTCCAAAATTAATATTTGATTTATAAAATTCCAACCAGAATTTTATTTTTTAAGTATAAAAATTATTTTCAGGTTCATTTGAAATAATAAATGTATTCAAATTCCAGAAAATATTTTAGAAAAGAGACTTATATTGGAGCAGTAGTCCTACTGGCTATTAATACATGGTTCTAAGATTTCTTTAGAAAAACAGCTTGATATAAAGTCTGGAAAAAAGGAGCTATTATAATAGAATAAGGTCCAGCATAAATTAAAGTATAGATGGAAATATGATTTATGATAAAAGTAGAATTTAAATTCAGAGGGAAAACGATGTTGGCGTAATTGGCGTCTAGCTAGAATAAGATAAAATGAAACCACAACTTCACACCATGTATATATAGAATATACGTGTGAGGTGGAATAAATATTGAAATGTTGAAATCAGAATGTAAAATAATAGAAGTAAAATTTTGATTATATTTAGCTTTTCTTTAAAAACAGGAAAAATCCATAAGCCATTTAAGAAAAGAGTTGGATAGTTTTCACTAACAAAATTATGAATTTCTGTGTTGAAAAATGCACAACATAAAGTAAGAAATACACTTTTGTTTATAATGCAAGTTTACAATGAGACTTAATAAAGCATTAAGAAACATAGAAACAATAGGCAAAGCATAAGATTCGGCAAGATACATTGAATGGAATGCAGGTGGCCAATAAATGTATGAAAAAATGTTTAACTTTTTAAATAAAAGAAACACAAATTAGAGTTTTTGTTTTGCTTTGTTTTGTTTGTTTTGAGACAGGGTCTTGCTCTGTCAGCCAGGCTGGAGTGCAGTGGCGTGATTGCAACTTACTGCAGCCTTGCCCTCGTGGGCTCAGGTGACCCTCCCCTCAACCTCCCAGGTAGCTGGGACTACAGGTGCCCACCACCACGCCTGGCTAATTTTTGTATTTTTTATAGAGGTGGGGATTCACCATCTTGCCCAGGCTGGTCTGGATCTCCTGAGCTCAAGTGATCCACCTGCCTCAGCCTCCCAAAGTGCTGGGATTACAGGCATGAGCGACTGTGCCCAGCCTAGACTTATTTTCTAATAGTTTGGAAAAAATAATAATCTTTATTGCTGACCTTAGAATGAGTAAACAAACCCTTTCACACATTACTAATGGGGTGTGTGAATTGCTACAACTCTTTTGGGAGAAGCTATTGAAATATAAAAAGGATATTCTCCTCAAATCAACAACACTGCTCTTAGAAATCTTACCTACTGAAATGAAAGCACAAGTATGTATTGATAAACAAATTATGCAACACTTAACAATGGAGATATGTTTTGAGAAATTAGTCGTTAGATGATTTTTGTCACTGAATAAACATCAGACTATATGGTAGAGCCTACTACACACATGAAGGTTATGTGGTAGAGCCTATTGCTCCCAGGCTACAAACCTGTCTGGCGTATTACTGTACTGAACACTGTAATACACTGGCAAGCATTTGTATCTCTAAATATAGAAAAGGTACAATAAAAGTACAGTGTGAAAGATTAAAAACGGTGCACCTGTATAGGGCACTTACCAGGAGTGGAACTGTAGGACCGAAAGTTGGTCTGGGTGAGTGAGTGAGTGCTGAATGAATGTGACGACCTGGGACATGGCCATATAAAACTGTAAACCTTGTTAGCACTGGATACTTTGGTTACACAAAATTTATTAAGAAATATTTTTATGGCCATCAGTGGTGGCTCACGCCTGTAATCCCAGCACTTTGGGA
>NW_012118487.1:22252319-22257683 GCF_000951035.1 Colobus angolensis palliatus | reverse complement strand
GACACCCCGTCAAAAAAAAAAAAAAAAAAAAAGAAAAATTTTTATTTTTTCAGTAACAAATTAATCTTAGCTTACAGTAACTTTTTTTACATTATAAACTTAAAATTTTTAAAAAATCTTTTTGACTCTTTTGTAATAACACAGTTTAAAACACAGAACCATTGTATAGCTGTACAAAAATCTTTTCTTTCTCTTATATCCTATTCTATAAGCCTTTTTGTATTTTAAACATTTTTATATTTTTCTACTTTTTAAATTCTTTGTTTTTAAAAACAAGGACACAAACACACATATTAGCCTAGGCCTACACCGGGTCAGGAACATCAAAACACAGGCCCTAGGCAATGGGAAATCTTCAGATCCATTATAATCTTATGGGATTGCAGTCGTATGTGGGGTTAATCATTGACCAAAATGTATGGCCTATGACTGTATGTTCATTTTATTGAATATATGCATGTATATATTCATATATACATATGCATGCACAAGGATGTTTATTGCCTTTTCAGAAGGTTCATCTATAGGAGAGAGGCAAAAATTATTGTGTATTTATAAAAGGAATTGTTACCTACTATTATAAAGAATAAGATCTAAATGTATTGACCTGTAGAGGGGTAGAGAGAGGAAAGGAGATTATTAACTTTTCAAAAATAAAACTTCAGATAATTTTATTTGTCACAGGAGAATGCACTACTTTTGATATTAATTATAATAATGGTTACCACTTATTGACCCTTACTATGGACCAAGTATAGCGGGAATTTACATATATTGTTTATAATCCTCACAACAACATGCAAGAACAATCAATGTCTTCAGTTTCCTATGGGGAATTGAGGCTCAGATTGGTGGTCAGTGGTGGAGCCGGGATTCAGCCCCTAGCCCATCTGCTGAGAAAGTCTTTGATTTTGCTTCCAGTTCCTCCATGGCTGCATCGTCTTCTGTGTGGGCCCTAAAGGGGAGCAGGAAATGCCTCACTTCTCTCTGGGCAAGGGAGCCATAAGAAGGAGGTCCCTGGCATGTATAACCACTGCTGGTTTTGGTTCTATTGAGAACTAATAAAGAATAAAGCAAAAAAAAAAAAAAAAAACCAAAAAACCTTCTTTTATCATTGGGTGCATTGTCACCCGTCCTAACTGACCACTCCACTCTACCGCACCCATAGCAATGGGCTGCCTTACTGAGTCATTTTTGATCATCAGTTCATATCCAGTGAATTATTGCATATTCATAAGCTAGAATGTGGACAGTCCGGGAAGGCCAGCATGGAAGAGGTAAGCACCTGAAACTTGATTAGGGAGACGGAGTCAGAGGGTAGTGATATTCTTTGGTTGTGGTGCTACATTGTGGGTTTTTGAGTTCCAGTCCTGCTGTGAATAAGCTCTGTGGTATAGGGGAAGATATTTAAACTCTGAGTGCCCTAGGTTTTCTCATCTGTAAAATGTAGATGGAAATAGTTCATACTTCTTAGTGTGTGTACGTGAGTGTGTATTAAATGAATTAATACACAGAGAGCCCTTGGAAAAGTCCCCACCACAGGGTAAGCCCAAAGTACATGCAGGCCATTATTATTATTATCAAGACCAATCCTTGGATTCTGGGTCCAGTAAGATAGTTTACTTTTGGTGCAATTAGCCTATGATTATCAATGTCATAATGCTAATGCCTACGTTTATACCATGAGTTTAAAGAAGGATAAGATCAGATCGAGGTTAATCCTGAAATGTTTGTGACACAGTAATGTTCACGGGTGACACCAAAACTGTTAAATTATCATTTGCTTTCTTGAATACCAGTTTATTTTAGGAGACGCCTAATTTTTTGTGTGGCTCCTGTTAATTTTCATGATTGCCCTTGTTGCTCTATTGTCTGTGTCTTTTCCTCTCTTGGATGTTGGGGAAATGAGCGATACGTAGATAGGAGAGGTGAGTGTGAAAGCAGAAGTGTGGTTGGTGAGTGTTGAAAAGAGAGTAAGAGACCCATAAAGAAAACCACGGTATTTCCTACCCTCGACGCTGAGATATGTGATGAATATATCTATCTGTTGATAGAGCTGTTTAGGTTTTTGTTTATTTGTTTGGGTTTCATGAAATTTCATGTGAAATTTTTCTGTTAATTTTTTATTATTTAATTATCTTCCTAGAAAAGAAATTCTTTTTTTTCTGGGTTTGGGGCACATTTATTTATCTTTTTCTGAGTTGTTAAGCAGTTAGAAAATTATTTTAAGTATATATTTTTTGATACACAGGATAATTTTTATCAGTAAACTTGAAAACAGCTGTTTATTTTGGTCGCAAAGAAATATTTTAATAATGCTTTTGACAAGATATCTCAAGCCATCTGAATAGAGAATCTTAAATAGTTGTAAAAGAATCATGAATTTATTAGCAAAAATAATGAAGTTCAGTATAACATTTAAGTTGACATTTTGAGATGGTAGATAATGTTTACTTGGGGCACACGTGAAATTAAAGGTGATTCGCTAGCATTTAGTAACTGTCTTTATTTCTTCATTTAAGCCAGATGTTTTATATTTTATTTAAAAAAACATCTTAATATTATTTTTAGTTTGGAGTGTTTGTAGAATATTTAAATTAACATTAAAAAATTCCTAAGGGAAGGGACAGGTGAAATACTAATACAAACAAAAACTATTATAAAATCAGAAATGTCAAGATTTTGGGGGGGCTACTGTGTATCTGTTTAATTATCTACTTGATCTTATCTGCAATTTTGTCTTTGATTTTATTACTCTTCTTCATTGGGAAGAAAAAAATTCTCTAAAGGTCCTATCTCAGTCCCTGAAGAAATAAATATGAAAGAGTAGCAGAAGATGGATGAGATTGAGTGGGAGGTAAAATTAGAACGGTTGCAATCAGTAAAAATCTTGAAAGTACTTTAGTGAGAGAACCATAAGCAAAATATGATAGTGCATATCCTATAAGATCCATGATTACTCATAATTTATTTACAAGTACATTAAAAATGTAAAACCATGCATAATTATTTAATGCATAATTAAAATTTAAATATTGAATTTGAAAGTGGGACAAGCAATACACTTTCCTGTCATCTGAACAGTTCTGGAGTATCGTGGGATTATTTCAGGTCTGATAATATTCCATTGTCTTCCTGTGTCTAACATCAGATTTAATACACACAGTAGATACTTTTTGATCATACAGTTTAGTATTTGTAATGAGTCTTAGAGCTGAAGCCACATAGCAGCCTTGAAAATTATGCTGTATGCCTTTGAATGGGTGGGCACTCAAGTAGGTTGGAGTAAGAAAAAGCACTCAAGTTTTTGTTGTTGTTGTTGTTTTTAATTATTTTAAAAGTCAGTCTCATTTGCTCTCTCTTTCTTTCCTTATTCTTGATTTTGGAGGTTCCAAATGGCCTTTCTCCACTCAAAGAGTGGTTGCTAAGCCTGCAGGATGGCGTGGTCCACTGACTAGCTGCATGGCATCCCTGGGGGGTTATTACAGCTACAGGCTCTCAGGCCCCACTCCAGATCTCCCAAATTGGAATCTGCATTTTAATGGGGTCTTCAGTTGCTTCATATGACATCCAAGTTTGAGAAGCTCTGCCATATGGGATAGGTCTGAATCAGGCCGATATTATTGTCTATATTCCCGGAAGGATTGCTTAATTTTCCAAACTTGTTTGGGTTCTGTAGTTTTTTGAATGATCTCAGGGGCTCCTGATATTCCTGTTGGAAGTTTCTAGGTCTCCAACAGGGAAGATCATCTATATTATTGCTACCAGTATGAGTAACAATAATGGGTGATATGATTTCCATTTATTAGCTGCCCACTAGTGGGGCATGATGCAGAATGTCTCATCTGTGTGTTTCACCTATGATCCTCTCAACAACTCAACAGAAGAGGTTTTATTTATTTATTTATTTATTTACTCGATATGGAGTCTCACTCTGTCACCCAGGCTGGAGTGCAGTGGTGCGATCTCTGCTCACTGCAACCTCCACCTCCCAGGTTCAAGTGATTCTCCTGGCTCAGCCTCCTGAGTAGCTGGGATTACAGGGACATGCCACCACGCCTGGCCAATTTTTGAATTTTTAGTTGAGATGGGGTTTCGCCATATTGGTCAGGCTGGTCTTGAACTCCTGACCTCTCCCAAAGTGCTGGGATTACAGGCGTGAGCCACCATGCCCAGCCCAGAAGAGGTTTTAATAAGACAGTTTACAGAAAAGAAAACTGAGGCTAGGGGTTATTTGTTCAAGGTTAAATATACAATGTTAGTTCTGAAATGAAACCTAAGTTTGTCTCCCCTAAGCCACATACCGCCCTCCAGCCCCCGTTTTTGTTTTTTTAAACAATACTATATTGCTGCCATATCACTTTGGTCCTCTTGCAGTAAGGAAGGGCATATAAAAGTGCCCTGTTTGTCTGGGATCAGAAAACAAGCCTGTGTAGGCCCAGAGAGACAAATATGGCATGTTCTCACATGTATGCAAGAGCTACAGTGGCTCTCACAGAAGGAGAGAGCACAATGATAGATACTAGAGGTTGGGAAGGGAAGGCGGGAATGAGGAGAAGTTAGTCAATGAACACAGTTAGCTAGAAGAAATAAGTTCTAATATTCAACACTACCATAGGTAAATTATTTTTAATAATTGATTGTGCATTTCAAAATAGCTAGAAGAGAAGAATTACAAAGTTTCCAGCACAAAGAAAAGATAAATGTTTGAGGTGATGAATATCCTGGTTACCAAAATTCGATCATTGCATATTGTATACATGTATCAAAATATCACATGTATGTATAATTATATATTTATGTACAACTATGATATACCAATAAAAAAGAAAAGGAGCTGGTATATAGGCATATGCTGATATTTTTTGTGGCTCTTATTTCTGTTTTCAGATTCTGACTTATAAATGTCTAGAATAAGGCTCCTTAAATTTGTAAAATCTTTGTACATTTTTGTGATTTGTTTCTTGGGTTTTTTTTTTTCCAATGTGGGGGAAGATCATTCACTGTTTTGTTTGAATTGAATTTTCAAAAAAGGCCATGACCCACAAATTGTTGAGAGCCATCCCCCAACACCCCGTACCTTCATGGCCCTCAGCTGTTGAAATTCCCACCAGTCTGCTGGCATCATTGCATCTCTCCCAATTACTAGATTTTCCCAGTGCCTTCTTCTCAAATCATTCCTTCTCAATCCTGCCCTGGCATCAGAATCACCTCTAGACCCTGTACAGAATACAGCTGCTCACACCCCTTCTCAAACCTTCTGAAATATGACCTTGGGAATGGGGCTCAGAAAGCTGTATGTTTAAGAAGCTCCACAAATGATTCTGACCCAGAGTGCTATAAGTCAGCACAACTTCCTTCCTT
>NW_012118487.1:22247896-22251494 GCF_000951035.1 Colobus angolensis palliatus | reverse complement strand
CTTTCTTTTTCTTTCTTTCTTTCTTTCTTTCTTTCTTTCTTTCTTTCTTTCTTTCTTTCTTTCTTTCTTTCTCTTTTTCTTTCTTTCTTTCATCACTCTGCCACCCAGGCTGACTGCAGTGGCATGATCATGTCTCACTACAGTCTCAACTTCCCAGGCTCCAGTGATCCTCCCACCTCAGGCTGCTGAGTAGCTGGAACCACAGGCATGCACCATCATGCCCAACTAATTTTTAAATTTTTTGTAGACACAAGGTTTTACCATGTTGCCCAGGTTGGTCTCAAACTCCTAGGCTCAAGTGATCCTCCCACCTTGGTTTCCCAAGTGCTGAGATTACAGGTATGAGCCATCACACTCAGTTTCAATTTTCTTTACAAACTTTGAACAAAAGGAGATTCTTCATGAATGTCTTCTTGTGGAATGATCTCCTGGAGGGAGACCCAGAGTAGCCCAGTCCTGCCACAAGAGACTCATCATCATTTCGATCTGGCTTTCCTGGTAAGATCCTAACTAAAGAAAGAGAGGTGAGCAAAGGAAAAGAAGGTATTTCCACCTTCACTAGTTTATAAAAAATAATGTCAGAGTTTCAATATTTACAGAAATCCCTTCACTTTTTGAAATGCAAGTATTTGATGCCTTCACAAAAGTAAGCTAGAAATTTTATACAAATACCCCATACATAGTGGTGTGCTGGTAAATGTTTTACAATCAGCTGTAATTCGTGGCATTGCCTATTTCCATGGTGTAAATACTCCCACCCTGGTTAATCTGAAGCTTCTAACTTGGCTCACAAATTTCCTGAAAATTAAAGAAGACTCTCATAAGCCAGTAGAAGCCTACTCCATCCCACCACTGCACATGGAGAGTGATTATCTGGGAGAGATGGCTTCTGGATTTCTCCATAGGCTCAGGCATGCAGAATGATTCAGAGAGCTCCATTTGCTTCTTTATTCTCCTTCAAAAGATTCTATTGCATGGCCTACTCCTTCTGAAATCCGTGCATGTTCAACACCACAAGTCTTTCATGATGATGTTGAAAAAAATAACATCCTGAAGATGTTTTGACAAATTAATTTGACTTTTGAATTATTTTCCTTTTGAGAGAATAATAAAATGTTCCAAAGGTCTCCTGGGAAGAGATTGTTCAAATAAGTTTTTATATTGTTGATTTAGTTTTAGGTAGTTAATGCTACTACCTCTTTATCTGAGGGTTAGTAAATTGGCGTTTTCCTCCTTCATTTATCTGTGTCTGCTAGAACTGTTTGACATTCTCCACCCACACAGGTTCTGATGACATTACTTTTACTCATTGTGTATTTACCTTTGAAAGGATGAGCTATTCATTCATGGGCATAAAGAGCAATGACTGCGGAAATGGACTAGTGCTTTTCCATTAATTTTTGTTATCATGTCTTAGTTCACTATGATGATCTACAGTTTTCTCTTTGTTCCAGAGAACTATCAAAATTGTCACTGACATTTATTGACAACCGTACAACCGTGATTTGTTTTTTTTTTTTTTTTTTTTTTTTGAGACGGAGTCTCTCTCTCTCGCCCAGGCTGGAGCACAGCCGCCGGATCTCAGCTCACTGCAAGCTCCGCCTCCTGGGTTCACGCCATCTCCTGCCTCAGCCTCCCGAGTAGCTGGGACTACAGGCGCCCGCCACCTCGCCCGGCTAGTTTTTGTATTTTTAGTAGAGACGGGGTTTCACCGTGTTAGCCAGGATGGTTTCGATCTCCTGACCTTGTGATCCGCCCGTCTCAGCCTCCCAAAGTGCTGGGATTACAGGCTTGAGCCACCGCGCCCGGCCGACAACCGTAATTTGTATAGGAGAGTTTTAGAAACTTGAATACCAGTAGTTTGTCAAGCAAGATACGGCTCCTGCTTCTCTAGAATCGGGATGTTTAAGCGGTTATCCAGTCCAGCCTTCACAGCTTGTCTCTGAGGTATCTTTCTGCTTCTGTGGGAATTAATGACTTCTACGACTGTAGGTTTGTCTGGAATTTTGCAGAACAAACCAAATCCTTCCCCACATAAGAACCTTGGAAAACTTCGAGAGCTTTCAATCTTTGGAAACTTGATGCTGCCCCCTAAACTTTTCTTCTCAACCTATGAAATGAACTTCTCATGGACATTATTTTCCAAAGTAGATATATAAAACACAATAAAATACATTAATGAAAGAATCAGCTAAATTGATTCACTCGAATCATAGTCGCTGCCACAAACCAGGTGCATTCCTATTTTCTTTCCATTGCCCCTAGGGTCAGTTCATTTATCTCTGTTTTGTGCTTAACTTCTTAGACAAATTTATCTTCCCAATTTATCTTATTTTATTTGATAAGAATATTAGTGAAAGACAGCAGAATCTTTTAAGAGAGTTATCTAAGATAACTAGAAGCTAATAGTTCTAAAAGATGCTTCAAGGTCCAAAAACCCTCTTCAGTAAATAAATGCGCAAAGGCATTTTGATAAGCATTTGCTGTAGCCAATAACTATTATAGCACTTTAAAAAATAATTACTGATCTTTTTGGTGATTAATATCTACAGAAAGATTTCAAATCATGAAACTAAATCATTAAAACGATCTCTACCTCATCTGATTTGTGTATTAAAACTTCTCTGTGCTCACTTAATAATGTTCTTAAACAAGTCAAAGATTTTTATTTTTTCATTTTGTTTTGAGATGGAGTCTTGCTCTGTTACCCAGGCTGGAGTGCAGTGGCATGGTCTCAGCTCACTGCAACCTCTGCCACCTTGGTTCAAGCAATTCTCCTGCCTCAGCCTCTCAAGTAGCTGGGATTACAGGCACCCGTCACCACACCTAGCTAATTTTTGTATTTTTAGTAGACGGGGTTTTGCTATGTTGGCCAGGCTGGTCTGGAACTCCTGACCTCAGGTGATCCACCTGCTTTGGCCTCCCAAAGTGCTGGGATTACAGGCGTGAGCCAACGTGCCTGGCCACAAGTCAAAGGTTTTTCTGCATCTGAAGGTTTTCATAGGTAGCTTCTTCTTGGATGGTAATAATAAGGTGTTTTGTGATACTAATTTTAAATTATTAATTTTTGTGAATTTTAAATGATGAATTTCTAGTAATGGGAATGGAAATTGTATTACCTTTTTATTGTGAAGGTAATCTTGTAGGATAGGACTGTAGAGAGAGCAGAAGGAATTTTGAATATCTGATATTATGCTGAAAAATATTTTAGAAAAACTATGTAGTAGGTTAAAGTAAATTTTCTTCATTGATTTATTATGGCTAATATTTAGGGCAAAGGGTGATATACTCTTGTGAGTCAGTAACTGCTAGGATAACTTATTCAGTCAAAAAAATTTCCCTAGGCCCCTTTGCCTTTCCTTCCCCCTAAGTTGAATTCATAATAATGCAGTGCTTTGGAAAACAGTTCTATATTAATACGTGCTAAAAAAGCCCCCACAAAATAAAAACTTCTTTTAATTATCCTAGCATGAAATGAAACAAAAGAAAAGTAATAGGATAGATGCTAATTTATTCCTTCTTCTCTTTCTTTTTTCCTTCCTTCCTTCCTTCCTTCCTTCCTTCCTTCCTTCCTTCCTTCCTTCCTTCCTTCCTTCCT
>NW_012118487.1:22235416-22247531 GCF_000951035.1 Colobus angolensis palliatus | reverse complement strand
AGACGGAGGCTCACTCTGTCACCCAGGCTGGAGTGCAGTGGCGCGATCTCGGCTCATTGCAACCTCCACCTCCCGGGTTTAAGCAATTCTCTGCCTCAGCCTCCTGAGTAGCTGGGATTACAGGTGCCCACCATCATGCCCGGCTAATCTTTGTATTTTTAGTAGAGACAGGGTTTCACCATCTTGACCATGCTGGTCTTGAACTCCTGACCTCGTGATCCACCTGCCATGGCCTCCCAAAGTACTGGGATTACAGGCGTGAGCCACTGTCCAGGCTGTAGCTTCATTATATTTCTTATAATGTGTTTCAAAATTCTTCAGATTTCTTAGACCTCAGTTTCCCCTTTTGGAGAATCTTTGGAGAAACCAAAAGCCATCTGTCCCAAATAATTGCTTTCTACATGCAGTGGTGGGCTGGAGTAGGCTTTTACTGGCATATGAGAGCCTTTTTTAATTTTCAGGAAATTTATGAGCCAAGTTGGTAACTTCAAATTGGCCAGGGTGGGAGTATTTACACCATGGAAATAGGCAATGCTACAAATTAGAGCTGAGTGTGAGACATTTATCAGCACACCACTGTGTATGGGGTATTTGTAAAAAGTTTGTAGCTTTCTTTTGTGAAGGCATCAAATACTTTCATTTCAGAAACTTAAGGCATTGCTGCTAATATTCATGGGCATATTGTACATGGGCTAATATTCATGGGCATATTGTTACAATATTGTAACACTGACATTATTTTATAAACTTGTGAAGTTGGAAATACCTTCCGTTCTTTTGCTCACCTCTCTTTCTTCAATTAGAATCTTAGCAGGAATATTTTAGATGTCATATGTAAGATAACTTTAAATTATATTAATAACAAATGCATAATTAATATTACAAGATGATTCTGTAATATGTCTCTGCAGAAAAATTCTGTAGTATATTCCATCTTGACTGCCCATTAAAAATCAGATGAAACGAGATTTAACTTTTAAGATATCATGTTGATTTGGTTGTTTTCTAAATTTCACTCGGAAGGAAGAAAGAAGCAAGAGAGAATATAATGCTTCTATATACTCTGTCATTTCTTTTGCAATCATTTTTTTTTCCTTTGCCTTTTCTTGGTTTCATTTCCCCCCTTCTTTCTTTACTTTTTCCTCATTTCTTCTGTAAAGGAGTAATCTGTTTTTATAACCATACCACCCCCTCATGTTTTTTACTGGACCCCGGAGACTTGCATTTCCTTTAGGAGTATGCCCAGCATTTTTAGGCTGCTAAAATGTGCTAAAACAAGAGCCAATTAATGATGTTCTTATTGACCAGGTCTAGGAAACTTCTACGATTCAGTTTCTGCAAGAATGATTTACGGGCTATAATAGGTTAGAATGTCAAACAAGGGGAAACAATTAGTAGCACTAATGTTTTAACCCCAGGTTTATCACTGAGGGAGGATCATTGATGAAATGGCCCATCTGTTCCAAAGATGTTTCCAACTTGCTTGTATAGCAGTTTGTAAATCAAATCAGTGCAGTGATTGTGAAGCTTATATAGCCGTTTGTCTATTTTTCAAAATCACTGCTTTTGTGTACATTTTATCATGATATCTTTGAAAAATGGGGTTTTACCTGTGGAAATTACACTATCATTATTCAGCTTTATGTTCAGTTTATTACATGTACCAGGAACACATATTTTGAAATTGTTACCAGCTCTGAGAATTATGTAATCAGTGAGTTAAATATGTAACTTCCAAATGAATTAGTGGACCTATATTTTGGCAAAAATTTGTTGTTGGAGGAAGAATAGATTCATCCCAGAGTGAGTTTCTTCTCTATTTTCAGGGTAAAAGATGGGAGAATTCTGTTACTATAATCAGGTTCTTTCTTAAAATACCCTTAACCTACTTTTTTTTCCCTCTAAATAATGATGCTGCACTTCTTATGTAGAATTTCACAATTTACAACCCACATTCACATTTGTTATTTCATTTCCCATTGGGTATTTTCCCTCTGCTGTTTTCTTCCTGTAGAAAGGCCATTGAATAATTGGCTCTAAGATTTGAAAGGGGTCTTCAGATTATCTGTTCAATGACTGTGCCTAGTGATCAGCCTGTCTGTTATTTCCAAAAGGAGAAGAAAACATTAGATACGTAGACAGACTGATCATGGGGTCAAATAACATAGTGAAAGTAAATTTTCTTTTCATAGGAATGGAAGACAATATTATTGTTTACTTTTGTCTTTTTATTTGATCATTTATTTCATGCTCATCCTACTGACCTGTGGTCTTCTGTTTCAGTGGCTCTCTGGTCACTTTAAGGCATAAATTCCTTTTACCATTTGGGAACATTGCTAACTTGCCTCCAGTTTCAAATTTCACCCACATGGATGTAGTTTCTGGGGTGTAAAACAGTAACATTTTATTGTTGAGGCAAGAGACTTCTTTAAAGCTGCCTTTTTACTGATTTAGTTATTTCAAATCATATCAATTGGGGCAAGTTAAGAGTTACAAGTCTGGACTTAAAATCATCTGCCTGCTCTGGTTTGGAAATTTGTGCAGCTATTTCTGCGTTAATTAAAACTGTGGATATTTTTAAAGCTTAGAATTTATTCTTATCTTATTCTGACGACAATGCAAATCCAACCAGGTACATTAATTGTTCTGTGATACAGATGGAAAAAGATAGAAACTCGGCCCAGCCAGGCTGGATTTGGTTTGTGAGTTGATCGTCTTTTAATAACGGCTTGATTGATGATTGTGTGCCATGTGAAGTAACTGGAATGCTGGATGGTTACATGAAATTGTGGGAAAACTGACACAATGGGGAAAAGGTGCTTGCTGAGCCTATGAACTGAAACCTGTGCAAATATGATGATTCCTCAATTGCAACTTCAGGAACTCAGGATTACTGTGTAAAAAGGAAAATGAATTAGTGAAAAAAATGAGATGAATGTAAAAACTACCATCCCCAATGTCCTGAGGGTAGTGCTTCTCCCCGTCTTCTCCGCTCCCCTACCCCGTTGCTAGGAGAAAGATGAGTTAACTCACAGGGACGTGTACATTACCAGCCGGATCCATGTACCTGGCAGCTGCAACCTGTTAAACCTATAGTTTGTTCTTCTATGTATACACTATAAACAGGAAGGCAAACGTCATCCATTTACACAGAAAAGAAAATTGATGATGAAAAACTCACCGCTTTGCTTAAAAAAAAGTCTAAGGTGAAGAATGTGTTGACTCAGAGAGGGCCATTCAAAATCTAAAGTCTTCAATTTTATTGCTATTTCTGTATTAAGGATTCTGAAAGCAAAGTTTCTTCAGAATCTGTTGTTTAGACTTTACGACAAAAATAGCCTTAGGGAGCTGCTTGCCTGGAGACGTTTTGTGGTGACCATGGAGATTAATCTTCTTGATGGGAAATCGGCTGTTCACAATACTGCTTCCTTCATTCCCAAAGAAGAGTTTCCGTTCCTACCAGGGGATGTTGGCTAGAGCAACGAGCCATTGAGGCCTCCTGATATTCCACCCGGGGTGCAGCCTCCTTGAACCTGCCTCAAGTCCCCTTCAGTTACTCCTTTATTCCCTTCACTGTTCCAGAGGGGTTTCAAGCGTCTGCAGCTGCACCTCTGTCTCAAGGGCCAGGTCTACTGTCAGCCACGCTGCTGCAAGGATGGGATTGAAAAGCAAGAACCATTCATTTACTCCTTCATTCACAAATTCATTGAACTGATATTTAAGCGTAGAATTTATTCTTATCTCATTCTCACAAGAATGCAAATCCCTACTATGTTCCGGACTCTATGTGGGGGCACAGGTGACACACTAGTGAGCTGAAATAGATCCCATCCCAGGACTAATAGACCTTACAGTCTGGGCGAGAGAGGGGTTAATCAAATAGCTACATTGATGAATGTATATTTTCAAACTGAGGTATTAGAAATAACAAACCCAGCCTGGGCAACATGACAAAACCTCATCTCTACAAAACAATTAGTGGGGCATGGTGGTGCACACCCATAATCCTAGCTACTCAGGAGGCTGATGTGGGAGGATCACCTGAGCCCGGGAGTTCGAGGCTACAGTGAGCCCTGATTGTGCCACTGCACTCTAGCCTGGGTGACAGAGTGAGTCTCTGCCTCAAAAAAAAAAAAAAAAAAAAAAAAAAAAAAAAAAAAAAAAAAAAAAAAAAAAAAAAAAAAGAAAATAGGCCTAGACTAAAGATACTCCAAGGAAGCCGTATTTAGCCATACTTAGAAGGCTTTGCAGATAAAGTGTGTGAATATGTGAAGCAGAGAGCATTATAGGCATGAGTCCCGTGGCTGAAAGAAGGATGGCTGAAACACAGGCGGGAAAGGCCTCTTAGGAGGAGAGAGGCACCACGCCAAACCACGTGGAGGTTCAATATCTTGTAAAGAATTTTGGTCTTTATCATGAAAGCAAAGGGGAAGTTACTGATAGGTTCTTAGGTGGAGGTGACCTGAAGAGGGTTGTGTTTTAAAAAGAAAGCTTTGGCTTTGAGAGGGAAAAGAGCTGGAGAGAGGCCAGAGGGGTGGGAGGAACATCCCGGTTTGGAACCTCGAAGCAGTTTAGTTACATATCCAACATTCCTTCACCGTTGCCTCACTCCTGAACATTGTCCATTGCATGTCTCAGTCTTCCTCCAGACTACATTCCTTCAGTTTAGGAATGCTGACATATTTGCTTTTGGATCCCATGTAGTGTCTGACCCTGGGATTTGCACGTATGTCCAGCAAATGCTGTATTTAAACAATGCGGCGCTTCCCCATCTCACAAGTCATGTCAGTTGGCGTAAAGGAACATAGCTCTTCTGTATTCCAGTGATAGCATTATATAGTGATCTAATTTATTCCTGAGGACAGATGGGGTTAGAGATACACTTGCCTTTTCTTTTGCTGTCATCTGTGTCTTGCATTTTATTTCCATACATTAATATCTTCAATATAATGATCTTTGTTGTCCTGTCTTCGTGTGAACCTAAAGCATTGTTATTGTCATTATTGTTACTACCTCCTCACAAATACATAGATATATTGGGGAGGTTTTTGCTGAGAGAAATCTGCAGATTTGAAAAGAAACCATGTCGTACATTTCTGAGTCTGAAAATCAGGAGTTGCAAACATAAATGAGTAAAGCAGCAGTAGGGAATGGCATAGCCTGTGGCAGAACTAGGGGGAGCATGCTCTATCCCAAAGCATTCACATTCAAACACAAATATACTGTGCTAGCTAAACCAGACCTCTGGGGGCAAATGTGGCTTAGTAACTATGGGTTTGTTGTTTCTTCTTTAATTGATTTAAAAAAAGATTTAAACACAGAGAAGTTATAAAAATTTTCAGTGTACTTAGGGGTTGTGGGCCAAGCTTGATTGAGTGACGTGAAGCCTTGAAGTTGTTTTGGGGAAGGGAGCAGGACCAAAATGCCTCCTTCGTGCAACTTTTTCAAAAAACCTTGTGAAGCGGCTTCTAATATTCCTCTGGCTACTTGCTCTCTCTGTCTCTCTAATGGGCTGCTGCAGTTTCTCCTGCGCCTCAGTCAAATGAATACATCGCATAAATGAAGGTATAAACTGCGTAAGTTTACAGAAAGGAAGAAGGTTATTACCTTTGAAATCAGAAGCCAAGAAAACATCTCTTCTCACACATCCTCATCTCTTCTCTTACTTCCTGGGCAAGTCCCTAGGGGTAATTTTATTAGAGACTCTCCCTCAAAGTAAAAACTGAGGGGGGTATAAATAGCCCTGATCCTGCTCCCACCTGATCCTTAGATTAAGATTAGCGGAAACTCAGGCTGAGAGGTCACCACAAGGATGGAGTTTTCTGGGGTGAATAGTCACTTAAATCAGACACTCAGGAATCTCATGCAAAGAATGTTTAGTTAACATATTTCCAGGAGAAAAATAATTCCAACTTCCTATACCAAGAACCAACAGCCTTAGTGATTTTGTAGAAGGGAGAATCCTTTCCACTGCAGAAATTGGGCCCGTGGGATGGATGAAGCAGAAATGAGCAGAACAACAGGATTAATTGAGATCACTTTGCTGCTACGTTCTGCAATTTTATTACTCCTCCTAAAATGCAATGGAGAGTCTCTCAAACTGGCAACGGTGACTTTTGTTAGTATTCTGAGCCCTTCAGCAAAATATATCCTCTTTGGGCTGATTTATACCATGAGGATAATAAAAATATATGCCTTACACATTTTAGTGGGCTGTTGTGAAGAGAAAATTAGATTATGTATGGCAAGGAACTTCACAATTACAAGATAATGTGTTGTAATAATAATATTAAAGATAATTATAAGAAACACATAGCACTTGCTATTTGCCAGGCACTGTTCTAAGCATTTACATTCATTATTTTATTTAGTTCTAATAATAACCTTCCGTTTGGGCTAGAATCTATTGTTATCTCTAATTTTTAGTTGGAAAAACAGAGCCACAGAGAACTGAAGTAACTTGCCCAATCCCAGACAGTAAGAATTGGTGCTAGGATTTGCACCCATGCAGTCTGGCTCCTCTTAATCAGTATGATTTAGGAATAAAAACAAAAAAAACCAAAAATATAGACTTTTAAGTAAACCAGAAGACTAGCATTTAAATCCTGCCTTCACAGGCCATATAACTATGGAGACAGTCTTCTTAAGCAGTCTGAACTTCAGGTTGTTCATCTGCAAAATGAAGTTGGATAATAATACTTATTTTTAGATGTTTGGTCAGGATTAAATGAAAAAACATGCAAAATACAGTGTTTAATAGGAGGCACATAGTGTATTATTGTTATTAGTTATTGTGGGTGAGATGGTATATTAGTCTTGTCAGACTGCCATAGCAAAATATCCACAGACTGGCTGGCTTAAACAACAGAAATTTATTTTCTTACAGTCCTGTGGGCTAGAAGTTCAAGACTAAGGTGGCAGCAGGGTTGATTTCTGGTGAGGCCTCTCTTCCTGGCTTGCAGGCGGCAGCCTTCTCACTGTGCTCTCACATGGTCTTTCCTCTGTGCAGAGGAGAGAAAGAGGGCTCTGGTGTCTCTTCCTCTTTTTATAAAGATGACAGTCCTATTGGATTAGAGCTCCACCCTTGTAACTTAATTTAACCCTAATTACCTCCTTAATACAGTCACATTGGATGTTAGACCTTCAACATATTAATTTTGGGTGAATACAATTCAGTCCATAACAGGTGGGTAGCTGGGAGGAGAGGAATAGAAGGATAGAAGGGGTATTTTAATGTCTAAGATAGATTTTATTTTAAAGGCATCGCTGCTGGAGGAAAAAAACCATCAGGTATTCATAATACATTTGTACGTATACAATGTATTTGGCACTGTATGTCATAGAAAACATCTCCAAACTGTCTATTGTTAATCTTTTAGGTGAGCCTGAATTTAAATACATTGGGAATATGCATGGGAATGAGGCTGTTGGACGGGAACTGCTCATTTTCTTGGCACAGTACCTATGCAATGAATACCAGAAGGGGAACGAGACAATTGTCAACCTGATCCATAGTACCCGCATTCACATCATGCCTTCCCTGAACCCAGATGGCTTTGAGAAGGCAGCGTCTCAGGTGAGTGCCAGGCAGCTCAGATCAGGCGTGCTTTCTTCATTTTCTGTATGTTTGTACATACATGTTTATCTAAAAATTATGCCCTCGCACAAAGCTTAAAGATGGTGCAGTGGAGGGCATAAGTGATGCATTCATTATTCAACTCACTGGTAAGAAAACAGCTCAGAATGAAAGGGGTGATGGGCGAGTTTTTCCAGTAAAGACTACAAATCAGAAATTGTGTTAAGAAGTTAATGTTCAAATAGTGTTCTGTTTTATGTTTTTCAATAAATTATTCATCCACTTTTGTGACTAGCTAAGTTTTCTTTTAAAAATCTACAAATATGAAAAATACTGCGGTTTGTTGAAGAGTAACTCCATGGGTGTATGTGGGTGAGCTAGTGTCACAGCGCCCTCTACTGAATTTAAGGACGAAATACTTTTGGCCAGAATAATGTTTTACTGATGTTTACTTGGTTTTTACATATGCTCAGTAAAGTTAAAAAACAAACAAGCGAAAACCCTACCTCTTAACTAAAAATAATTTAATATATCTTCACTGTTAGATGAACTGGAAAGTAATGCCTTTTTAAGAGAAGATATATGGTGTTTGTTCCTATTTTATTGGACAGTGGTGGGGAACATTATATATGCTGTTTTCTACAGTTTAAAATACTTTTCTTAGTCTATGGGAACATGAGAACACATTCAAGTTAACATTTAGTATGTTTATCTACAGTTAAAAAGATCCAATGACATAGTTTGACATTGTAAGAAACCCAGTGAATTTCTGTAAATAGATCTAAAATTGATATGATTTCTAAAGTTATGAGAGAAAAATTCTAGTAATATATAAAATTAAATTATTTAATATTTTAAGGTAATATTCAGAAGTTTTAGACATATAGGCAACAGATTATCATTGCTATTTTCTGTCTTATAGATTTTTATTCCTCACAGTCTAAGATATCTAAGCTTCCATGACTTAAAAAAATGTGGAAATATGTCTATATCATGTGATATAATTTAACAGTAAAACAAGAAAATTCACATTATAAAATAAAACAAATATCTTGGAATAATTTTCCAGATTGTACCATTAGATAAATGAAGGGTTTAAACTGGAGAGAAATTCCTCAAACCATAAAGCCCTAGAACTTTTGTTCTAGGCTCATATTTTTTCATGAAGACTGTAAGAGGCAGACATGTTATTAGTCTATAATGCATGTTAAATTCATTTTAAGCTTCTAATCCTTAGTTATTTATTCTTCTAAATATTTAAAAAATAGGTTGCTGTGATTTACAGAGGCAATGAATATTTTACTTAAATCTAATTATAGAATGATGTGCTTTGAAATAGGTCATTTATAACTAGTGAATATATATTGTGAAATTTGATGATAAATATCTCTTTATTATTATTAACATTTAAAATATTATTCATCGAACATATTTTCAAAATACCTATAACAAGTACAGTGATGCATCTCTCAATAATGGGGAAGTGTTCTGAGAAATGCAATGTTAGGTGATTTTGTCGTTTTGTGAACATTCTAGAGTGCACCTACATACACCTGCATGGTGTAGCCTACTGTACACCTAGGCTATGTGATACAGCCCACGGTTCCTAGGCTACAAGTCTGTACAGCATGTTACTGTACTGAATACTGTAGACAACCGCAACACGCTAGTAACTATTTGTATATCTAAACATAGAAAAGGTACAGTGAAGATACGGCATAAAGGATAAAAACAGTACCCTTGGATAGGGCTCTTACCATAAATGGAGCTGGAAGTTGCTCTGGGTGAGTCAGTGAGTGAGTGGTGAGTGAATGTGAAGGCCTAGGACACCACTGTACACTACTATAGAATTTATAAACACTGTACACTCAGGCTACACTAAATTTATAAAAAATATTTTTCTTCCTTCAATGATAAATTAAACTTATCTCACTGTAACTTTTTTTTTTTTTTGGTTTTTTTGAGGTGGAGTCTCACTCTGTCACCAGATTGCAGTGCAATGGCATGATCTCGGCTCACTGCGCCCTCCGACTCCCTGGTTCAAGCTATTCTCCTGCCTCAGCATTGTATTTTTAGTAGAGATGGGGTTTCACCATGTTGGCCAGGATGGTCTTGATCTCCTGACCTCGTGATCCACCCGCCTTGGCCTCCCAAAGTGCTGGTATTACAGGCGTGAGCCACCGCGCCCGGCCACCTTACTGTAACTTTTTTACTTTATAAACTTTTAAACTTTAAAAACCTTTTGGACTCTTTGTAATAACACTTAGCTTGAAACACACAACACATTGTAGAGCTGTCCAAAAATCTTTTCTGTCTTTATATCCTTGTTCTACAAGCTTTTTTTCTATTTTTAAAACTTTTAATGGTTTCTTAGTTTTTCAACTGTTTTGTTAAAAATAAGACACAGGCTGTGTGCAGTGGTTTCCGTCTGTAATCCCAGTGCTTTGGGAGACCCAGAGGAGAGGATTGCTTAAGGTCAGGAGTTTGAGACCATCCTGAGCAACATAGCGAGACCCTGTCTTTAGCAAAAATAAAAAATAAAAACTTAGCCTAGCATGGTTGTGCACGCCTGTAGTCCTAGTGCTTTGGGAGGCCAAGGAAGGAGGATCACTTGAACCCAGGAGTTTGAGGTTACAGTTAGCTGTGATTATGCCACTGCACCCAAGCCTGGGCAACAGAGTGAGACCCTGTCTCTTAGGAAAAAAAAAAAAGAAACTAAGACACAAACACGCATATCAGACTAGGCCTACACAGGGTCAGGATCATCAAAATGTCACCAGGCAATAGGAATTTTTCACCTCCATTATAATCTTACGGGATCACTGTTGTATAGTCTGTCAGTTGTGGTAAGAAATGTCATGATGCGGCCCATCACTGTACTTTAAATTTGATATCTTCATGTTTATATAAGTAAAGTAGTAAAAATGCTGATATGGGAGGGCATTGTTGAAATAAATAATCTTAATAGTTATTTTAAAGAGCATTGATAGAGACCTTAAATAGAAAGTGACAACAATAATAAGCAACTGATGATTTTGTCTCTGACTTTTTTTTTAGCCTGGTGAACTCAAAGACTGGTTTGTGGGTCGAAGCAATGCCCAGGGAATAGATCTGAACCGGAACTTTCCAGACCTGGATAGGATAGTGTACGTGAATGAGAAAGAAGGTGGTCCAAATAATCATCTGTTGAAAAATATGAAGAAAATTGTGGATCAAAACACAAAGGTAGTGACCACGGGATAGTCTTCTTGGGTTCATCTCTAGCCTAAGGAAATATGTTCCAATATCTTCATCATCATGAAGGACAGAGGAGTAACATCACAGCTCATATGGAGTGGTTAACTGTGGCTTTGAAAGTCAAGGCTGGAAGGGCTGGTGCCATGAGATTAGTCCTGGCCCCTAGAATTGGGCCATAGGTGGAGAGGAGTTGGAGGTGCAGATATAGGGAGGAACCCAGTTGTAGGTTTCTTAGAAAGTCACCATGGCCTTCTCAGAGACCCTTTATTAGCTCATCTGATCAACTCCTCTTGCCAAATTTACACTGTTGCTCTTTTTCTCTTTTCCAGAACTTTCTCCTCCCTTGCTTTACAAAACTCTACTTTCTCCTACCTCTTCTATGGCCTTTCAAATCACTACTCAGTTTTTTTCCTTGTTTCTTCTACCTGGGCTTAAATGCTGGCCATCTTTGGGGTCTCATCTGATACCTTTATCTGCTTCCCTGGGCTTCCCTCCTTACCTGAACTTTCAGCGTCGTCTGTTACACAAGGTCTCCCAGATCCGTGCCTCTAACTCCAGACTTTCCACAGAGCTTTATGTCTCTGTTTTAGCAGCTAACTTGGGTTCCTTTAACTGGTGGAACTTGAAACCTCAAGCTCAGGTTGTCCAGAAACAAATATTTTCCCTTGGAACCACTATTCTTTCATTTATCCCAATCATCAAAGCTTTTGATTTTTCCAGCTCTGTCACTCCTCACCAGTTACCACCGCTCAGTGGTTTGATCTCTCTGACACCTCTTCCATTTCCCTTCCTCTGCAAACTCATTCCCCTGCCTCAGCTCAGGCCCCCATGGTCTCCTGCTGTGACGGGCTCAGTAGCCTGCTACTCGTGTTTCATGTCCAGCCTCTCCCAACTCTATTCTACCTTCTCA
The DNA here is from genome assembly GCF_000951035.1 of Colobus angolensis palliatus. Lineage (NCBI taxonomy): Eukaryota > Metazoa > Chordata > Mammalia > Primates > Cercopithecidae > Colobus > Colobus angolensis. Next base: position 22,235,808 of record NW_012118487.1, on the reverse strand, counting down.
AATTCTCAATCTTCCAGAGTGACATTCACACACAAATTATTGCTCTTTTGCTTAAAAAACATTACCAGCTCTCCACTGCCCAGAAGATAAAGTGAAAACTCAATGTGATGGTTAAGTACGGAGACTCTAGAGGTAGCCACTCTAGAGGTAAATCATGGCTTCATTCTTGTTGTGTGAACTTTGTAAAGTTATTTGACCTCTCTGTGCTTCAGATTCTTCATCTGTAATATGGAAGTGATAATATCTACCTCATAGGATAAGGATTGAATGACTTAATACACATAAAATACTTGAGGTCAGCACCTGGAACTTTTATTAACATTTCAGTGTAATTTTTTGGTACTCTCTGTTATGTAGCTCAGGGCTAGGTGGACACATTTACATATGCACTT
>NW_012118487.1:22163761-22233226 GCF_000951035.1 Colobus angolensis palliatus | reverse complement strand
TAACTGGTGCTCATTTTCATCGTTATCCACCTTAAAGTGATCATCTTTGTCGGCCTTTAGTTCACAACCGAAAAGATAGTTCTGGGGCCTCAGGGAGCTCATGTCCATGTCCATCGAATCTCCCATCAGGTGGCGGCACGCACTTAGGTGGGAGAGAAGGCGGATGGAGATAAACGAATGCTGCTCCAGAGAACAGCCGCACACGATGGGATCACACCAGGGCTCAAGTGCACTGTTTGACCTTTGACTTGGGATTTTATACATTGGCATGCTTCCAAGGGAGTGGGTGGGGGGTTGTGTCTCTTTCCCTCTGATTCTCCTCTTGGGCTGGGCTGTCCACATGCATGGTGGCCTCCCAGCACTTGGTAGGCACTATATTCACAGTGTGATTACTGAAGTTGTATGCATGCCCACTTGAGTTGTTCTTCCCTTACCAGTTGAATGTTCCTACAAAGTCATATACCAGTTAATCCCTCCCATTTTGCCTCTTAGTATGCTTGAGCCCACTTGCCCAATTCCTGCCATCTTATCAGGAAGCTGATCACCAGTTTTAGGCTTTTCTGTCTGTTGGGGGACTGCCTTTCCCTGGCACCTGCTGCAACCAATTATTATGTTACAGAGGCAGTTTAACAACTGCCTGACCATCACCTGATGGTTGACTGACATTCCTGGTGGTCAGAGGGCCCTCTCTTGCCCTGCTCATGTCTGACTACCTACCTACCACAACATTTCCCCCCTCAAGAGTCCAAGTCCTCAATTACTTGGGGAAAATGGATAAACGTCAGTCTTCTGTAACTGTTTCCTGCTGATAGAGGGGTGGTGGTGGTTGTTTTGTGGGTCTTCACCTCTTGCTAGCTGTCAGAGTAGGATGGCTTCATGGATTGGTGAAAACAGTATCCAGCCAGGCCTGAGGGAGACAGGGGTGGGATTTTGCCTCTGTCATGTCTCATTGATGGGAAGTCTAGGGGTCCTCTGTAGAAGGGTGACTCTTGAATACTGAAAGGATGGTATCTTTCACTGAGGATCATCTGGAGCTTGATGGCCAGAAGGCAAGAGGAGACAAATCAGTTTATTAGATTTAGAAGAATGTCAAAATGAAATAAGGGGGTGAGGACAACTCCAAAAAATCCTGAGGCTGCCAACACGCTCAGGTAACTGGTGGCTATTGTCATGCCTGCTAGGACTTGAGTGGATGGGGTTACTAGCCAATTCCAATGTGTTCCCAGAATTAGAATATTTATCCAGAGGTTTACATTACCTATTCCTCTTGTTTCTTCTGAGCTGTGGCCAGAGATCACTGGTTGGTTCACAGGAATAAGCAGGATTAGTCTAAATTGCAGATAAAGACTCAAAAACAACTGCTGAGAATATAATCTAATACCAAGTTATTAGATTATAACCTGTTATGTTCTTGAAATATAACTTTTCTCTCTCCAGTCCTCATTTTTATTAAAAACAAATCATGATAGGACCGATTTGTTTGCAAAATAAGCTTTGGTCTTATCATACTTGATCTGATTATTTGCATAAAGCACGGCAAGAATAATTATTTGCCATATAAGCTCCTTTTAAAATTGGCTTTGATGAAACTTCGTTCCATAAGGAATCTCAGATAAGACTTCTTAAATGCCTTGAGCCCAGCCATGGGTTTCTGCCGTCAAATACCGGGATGAATTGGGTAAATTCCTCTCCCCTTGAGGTCCCAAGATAACTTAGGGCTCCTAGGCCTTTCAGAAAGTGACATTCTTTACTCCTCATGGATCAGAAACACTGTACAGGGACTGTGTAGACAAGGTATGAGGCCAGTTTTCCCAAGGGGTTTTTATTGGCTCTATAAGTCAAATTTGATTCTTTAAAGTAGAGCATGCCTTTCCAGTCAAACCCTTGGTAAAATAACCAGTTTCTCCAATTGTGCCCTTTTGCAAAAGAAAACAGATTACTATTGTATTTATGCAAATAACTGTGTTGCCAAAAGTTAAGAATACTCACAAATAGTTTCCAAACTCTGGAGAAATCAGGTGGAGAGAAATAGGCTCTAAATTTTGTTTACAGGAGTATTTATTTTTAAAAGCTGTAAATAGCTCAAAAGAAAGTTTACTTGACTGAAAAACAAAGGATCAGCAATGTTTTAAGCAAAAAGTCACAAAAGGATTATTTTAGTCTTCTTAATTAGTTTAGTCCATGCAGTTAACTCCTGTTCTGCTTGATATTCATGAACACTTCAGCTCTCCATGAGAGTCCTGAAAGTTCTTTCTATATTCTAATGTTACAATCTTTAAAGTTATCAGCAACCTGCATTCAAGAGTGCCTGTCAGAGTCCTATAGCTGATTATAAAGGCCACCTTTTAAAGAGGATTAAAACAAGACAACAATTGTCTGTGAATGAGAAAAAGTCTTAGGGCAGCCACAGTCAAAGACACAGATGCCAAGAAAATTTGTTATCTCTGTGGCACACAATTATGTAGCATAACAATTATAATTATTACCGATAATATATACTAAGTTATATCAGAATTATAGGAGTTTTGCATAATTTTGGAACACATATAAATAACACATTTATAAAGAGTAGATCAATGCTTTACTAAAACTCTGTTGTGCTTTTCAATTTATGGAAAAATGGAATAACATTCCTTTAACTTAGCCAATGTGATTATGCACAGATTTTTTTTTACAAGATTAATCTTTCACAAACCTTCCACAACTTGCTCAAATGTTCAGTTTTATCCTATCTAACTTAAAAAAATCCTTTAACTCTCTAAACTAGGCCAAAAAAATCCACATTTCCATGCCTTCTTATAATCTTTTACTAAAACCACATTCTACTTTCCTTACATGCCTTGCATGTAAAACTTTTCCAGTATTCTCAAGAATATGCTACACTGTTAACTCTTAGCAACTTTTACTTTTTCCGAAAAACCTGCTAAGTAAGTGATTCTGACTATGTACTAGGTTTGGAGCTTAGGACACTAGATAGAAATGCAGAAAAGGTTTGACCCTTTCCAGCATCTAGGACACATGGCTAACTCTGTATGTCCCCAGGCCTTATGTAGCTTTAAAGGCAGCAAGTTGTTCAGTTAAGAGTCAGAGTAGCAGTTTATGAAGCATTTAGTAGGCCTAATAACCTTTAAAACTGTATAACTTTTTAAAAATAAATTCCCTTTCACAAATCTTTTCACAACTTACACAGACTATGACATGCTTGGACTTTCGGATTTGTCCTAAACATCCCTCTTTTTAACAACCAGTCATTTTACTTTAGGACAAGAATTTACTGTACAAGATCCTTTCTCATATAAAACTTCTGTTCTTTATAATCTTCCTTACCAAAAATACCTTTTTCTCTTTATAACCTTTGAATTAGATTAAAGTCATTTTCCTTCTGTTAGGAAGTTAAGGTCTGTACTGTATGTTGCTGTGTGAGGATTGTGAAGGAAGAGCAGAGAAGAAGGAGGTTATCTGCATATTGTAGAGGTTATCCCCCGTCAAGAGATTGCTCAGTTAGATTTTTGCTGGGGCTTGTCTGAATAAATGTGGGCTAGTTCTTTATCCATGAGGTAGGACTGGCTAGGGTGAAGTTATTTAAGATTTAGGTAGCTTTCTAGGAGAAATAGAGTTATTAGAGGAAAAGATGAATTTAGAGGTTGGGTAAATATTAATTAGGCACCCATCTTGGAAGGCATATTTTTGCCCAGAAGAGAGTGAATCTTTTCTTTTGGAGGGAGGAGGTGCCATTTGCCCCCATTACCTGGCAGAATTTGGAGGAGAGTTGCTCACATAAAGAGATTAGCATAGAGTAGGCAGCTCTTAAATCCCAAAGGGAAATTTATAATTTTACCCCTCCAGGAGTTTCTCTTGGCTTTGTCTTGTCGATGACTTGGAAGCCAGCCAGAGCAGAGAACCCCTTCAGCTCAAGGCCATTAGGTGTTGGGATTTTGTCCCAGAGCCCTTTGGCCCTCAGGGCATCCAATTTCCAGTAGCTAAGCTTGTGACAGAGGGGGCAAGCTATGCTTGGCTTCTTCTCATTTGTCTCATTGGGGCAGTTTGCATTTCAGTGGCCTGGCTTCCCACACCAATGGCAGTTACCTGAAGGAGTGTTTTTAGGGCAACCTGGATGGGGGTGGGAGAGCTTATAAAAAGCAGCCAACAGTTGAGCATCCCTCTTGTTTCTACATTTTTCCTTCTCCTTATCTCTATCCTCCTTATTCTGCTCTCAGTTATAAAATACTGAGGAGGCTGATTTGAGGATTTCCTGCATAAAGGCACTGGGTTCCAAGGCTGACTTTTGTATTTTCTCCCAGTTCATTTTTAGGCCAAGCCGTATTACAAAGGAAAAATAGTGTTTGTTTTGTTGTGTTGTGTTTTGTTTTATTTAAAGGTTTGGGGGAGTCAAACATTTCCCAGGTTTTGGGGATGCATCTGAGGGGCATATCCCGTGGTATAGAGATGTGGTTGCCCACCTGCAAAGAGGGAACAGAGGAGAAAAATAGGAAAAAGGAAAACAAAGGCATCCCCTCTTACTTTCCTGTTATCCTGAATAGGCATCTCCCATTTGTCATTAGGGTTCTGGAATGAACCAGTCTTACTATGTACCCATTACCTTGGTTCCATCTCATACAATTACTCACTTGAGAACAGAAGAGATACTGGAGTAAACAGTCTCCATCATTTTATGGTGACTCTTGTAGCAACAAAATGATTATCCCTTTTTTCAGATTTCCTTCCCATGTTCTTTAAGTAGATAAGAAGCCTGTTTTTCAGCTAACTGCCACAAGATGGCTGGATTTCCCTCCCTTCAAATATGACCTTGAAGGTCTTGATGCATGTTAAGAAGGGCGTGGAAATGATTAGAGAAATGGAGGCAATGGGAGGAAGGGAGATAAAACTCACTGAAAGCCTTCAGATACTAGTGAAACGGCAACGTTTATTTGCCCTCTTGACATAAAGTAGTAACCTCTGGAGGACTTGGGGCTTGAGGTAAGAACTCACAAATGGCAAAGGAAGAATTTTCCCTCCTTTCAAAGGGGCACTAACTCAAAAAAAGCAGGGAAGTGAGATCCTTAAAGGGCTACCGTGAGGCCCTATGCAGGCAGACAAAGTGCTTCAAAAGCCACTGGAAAACTTAGCCCTGGAGCATAACAGGAACAAAAAGTATATGGTGAGTCATAAGGGCTGGGATTCCAATTTGTATCTATCCTGGCAATATGCCACCAGACAGGGGACGAGTTGGAGGTCAACTGAGCTGGTAGGGTAAGAACAAGTATAAATCTCAGGGGATATCTGCAAGGGAGCCTATGTCTTTGCTGCTGCACAAATGCAGCAAGAGCCATGGGCACACAAATAACAATGATTGTGTGTTTAAGAAGTTACATGGCATGTGACATGAAAGCAAACAAGAAGCAGACTTGCCTCTGAGGCAGATGGTCTAGCTGGTGCACAAGACCATTTGAGAATACAAAGGTGAATAGGAGGTGAGTAGGTGGAGAAAAAAGGAGAATAGGTTGTGGTTTTGGGGAAAGAGCCAACTTTAGTTGAAAAACCAGAGGAAACCCCAAACATTGCACAGTAGGCTTTAGTTCTACCACTCTTGTGAGCCTCCTGTCCAGGAGGGCCATTAGTGTCTCAATTCTACTTGGTGTGAACTCCAAGTTCCTTCCACCCTTACGAGCCACCCATTAGTGTGAACTGAGTGATCAGCTTGTGGGGAGCAGAGCCACTGTGGCTGAGAAGAATTGTTCTAGGGGTTGGTCAGTAAGCAGGAGGCGAAAAGAGAGAAGGAAACTGCATACAGGGGTTGAACGCCTCCAGCCAAAGGAGGTGAGGCATAGAGGTCTTTTACCACTGGGAAACATATCCAAGTCATGTGGCACCAAAGTATGTTACCAGTGATGAATCCATATGGGTTTGCAGCAACCTCAATTCTTGCTTCCTCAGAAGAAAGAATTAAACTGAGAAACATAAGGCAGAGCGAGAGACTGAGGCAGGTTGTAGAGCAGGAGTGAACATTTATTAAAAAGCTTTAGAGCAGGAATAAAAGGAAGTAAAGTACACTTGGAAGTGGGCCAAGTGGGCAACTTGAGAGATCAAGTGCCCTGTTTGACTTTTTGACTTGAGGCTTTATAGGTTGGTATGCTTATGCTTCTGGGGGGTTATGTCCCTTTTCCCCTAATTCCTCCGTTGGGGTGTCTGCACGTGCAGTGGCCTGGCAACACTTGGGAGGGGCACGTGCACAGTGTGTTTACTGAAGTTGTGCGCATGCTCACTTGAGGTGCTCCTCCCTTACCAGTCCAGTGTTCCTAGAGGAAGGTCGTATACCAGTTAAACTCTGCCATTTTGCCTCTCAGTGCACATGCATGAGCCCATTTGCCCAGCTCCTGAGATCTTATTGGGAAGCTGCTGATCACCAGTTTCAGGTTTTTTAATCTGTTGGGAGACTGCCTTTTCCTGGCGCCTGCTGCAACCAATTATTATTTTAGAGAGGCAGTTTAACAACCTCCTGCTCATTACCTAATGTTTGCCTGACATTCCTGTTGTTGGGGGAGGGCCCTCTCCTGCCCTGCTCATGTCTGACTAGCTACCTACTGCAACATTCTGAGACAAAGGCTACCAAAGGCTGAGGACCCTGGCAGAACCTGAGTCATGGATACATATCACTGTTTCAGCCTGAAAATTGTCTTTCATGAGAGAGAGAGAGCCAGAAAGGCAGCAGACTGGGGTAACCCCAGGTGAAAGAGGGCAGTCCTGTGTAATAAACCATGGGGGCTGAGACAGAAATGGAAAACTTCTGGAAGCGGAGGCCCCATATTAGCCTACAAACTTTCCCCATTGCTTGCATTGACTTGCCTGTGCTGTCTCTGTTAAATCTGAGAAATGAAGAAAATAATTCCTTCCACCTATCATAGAAGAATGGTGAAATCAACTCATGTTGACAGGGTATTTGATTGTCAACTTTGTGCAAGCACCGTTACTTCTAGCCAGCACTACCTTCTCCTTCCCCAGCTGAACCTGAATATTTGCATAATCTCTATATTAGATGTTTTTGTATTTCTGGCTTAGGCAACACTTATTTAAAAGAGGCATGTTCATGGTACTATCTTTTAATAAGAGCTTTTATTTAAAACAAACTCGATGTGACTTCTTTTCATAGAGGTAAATTAAAGAGAAATACATGAAAATTAAGGACTAGTCCCTTTTTGGAACATAAGCAAGGTCAGTTTACACTAAATCTTTAGTAAACTTACTTCATCATCATGGGGTGATATTGCCTGTGTCTGGTTCATCGCCTTTTTACATTTTTGTCCATAAGTGTGAGACAGTGTTTTGATCCAGCATGGTACAAAAGATATAGTAGGCATTTCATTACTGTTATTATACATTCCTCTACCCTCTTCCCCTTCTCAGCCTATTATCTGTATTTGTATCCCTTATAGAGGTTCTTAAATGTCAAGATACATTCTTCTGTTTGATGGAACAGGGAATCAGTGCTTAGAAATGCAGATTCCTCCTCCTTTGTATAGTTGTGAGAAAAAAAAAAAAGAAATTCATATTCCCATGTGAGCTGATCCAGGCCTGGGGTGTGTGTGCTTCAGGAGCGGGTGGTGGGAAGAAACTTCGTTCTTACAAAGCCATTTAGATGCTGGAAGTACCTGAGACACATCCACTTGCTTGAGATCCATGCTCTCCTGGTTCTTCTGAACCTCTCTGAATAAAAGCTCTCTCTTGCTCTCCCAGAATTCTTTCTCTAAGTCGTTTGTCATCTGCTCTTGAGCCCTTCAGCCTGGTCACCTCCAGTGTTATCTGGGCTCAGTACATGAGCCTTGGCCTGAAAGCAGAGTCAATTAAAATATACCCAGCCATTTATTGTTTACCCTGACTTTAATAGCTAGAGTTATGAAGAAAACTGAATAGCGCTTCATCATAATTTAAGAACCAAAGACATCTAATTATAGAGCGTCATATTTGAGCTGTATTTATAATCTTTAAATGGAAAGTTTAAAGAAAGGCCACAGTTTTTTCTAGTTTCTATTAAAGGCTCAATTTTAAAGGTACTCCGAAGTCTTCTCTGTGGGTCAGTTAAATATATAATTATAGTACACAGGGGTCTCAGGACTCAGTCAGCCTAAAAGATTCTGCTAATAGTCAAAGGTAAACTTAGTTGAATTTATCAAATTGTAGAAGTTACTTGCTTGCTTTTGAACATACTGGTAACATGCATATAAGCAATAGTGTATGATGTAAGAACTAGTAATAGGCTAAACCTGATAGCTTCACACAATTTTGTGTATTTAGGACTGTATCTTTCAATTTGTTTCAAGAACAGTTTCTTTTAAAAGTTTTCTATTGCACAATTCATTTTTATTACAAAAATTAAAACATACAAATAAGGAGAAAGAAGAATCCATTGCCCTACAATCTTCAGTGAGCACCATTAACATTTTGATATGTATTTTTCAATACTATTTTTATGACTGTATCAACCTATAAATATATGGTGCACACTGTGCAAGCCATTCTAAACACTTTTAGGTGGATAATAAACACAGGAATACAGTCTGCCTTGGCATGGCTTTGCCTCCTAACTCCCAGTAAAACCAACCCTCCCTCCCAAAGAATATTTTCCTTACCCCCAACAGATGGGCCACGGGTACTCACAACTTCTTTATTTTTACCACTCATTTCTCTCTATTCGTCCCTAGACTTGGTGAGGTTCCACTTCCTTCCTGAAGTCCTCAATGATTCTCCAAACCACCGTGACTTGGCCCCTTCTGAACTTATTGAAATATGAATATCTGTCAATATCTGTCATTGGGTTAAAGAAAATAGAGGGAATGAGAGATGTACAAAGAAGAAGAGAACTGAAAATAAATTTAGTAGTAAAAGAAAAACTTTTGAACAGAATATCATAGAAGAGTGTGTTAAACTCATCTCATTTAATATTAATGTCATCTTAGCAATTGGGTGTAAAAACATAAATTTGCTTAAAACGTATATGCATTATAGAATATTTTGATGTTGTCTCCCATATTAGTTATTTTTAGGTTGATTTAAATCAACATATAATAAGAGTGTATTTCAGATCCCTGTGGAAAGAATGCATTATTGGATAAATGGAATTGAGACAAATCCATCTCATAAATATCAGCATAGATCAAAATAAATTCTAGACACTACAATTTAAGTTTAAAAAGTATGAAACTAGAAAACTTTCGTATATAATATTTAGAGGCGGATAGAACTTTCTAAATTTCTTGTATAGATACTAGTACATAGTGGACACTTAATATTTATTGAATGAATGAATGAAATGGAAAAGCAAAGAGACCATAAAGAAAAGATCAATAGGTTTGCCATTATGTGCTTAACATAAATATCTTAATGTTCTGTATTTTAATCACAAAATTTGAAAGGCACATGACACACTTGGAAAATATTTATAGTGTGTAAGAGAGCTAATTTTTTTTCTAAACAACTCTTGCAAGCCACTAAGAAAAGCTATGCATTTCAATAGAAAAATTAGTTAAACCGTACAAATATGTCACAGAAGAATAAATAGAAATAATCACTAAATATAAAAAACTGTTCTAGTTTTATTAGTTAATTAAAATAATGCAAACTTAAAACATTCCATTTGTCATTAATCAAAGTGACATACTTTAAAACATGTAATAATTCCATTGTTCTTAAAAAAATTAGAAATGGAAAGTTTATGATACTGTTGCTGGTTATATTCTGTACCTTACAGGAATGCAGTTTGGAATACATTTTTAAATGTAGACAGTTTTAGCTAATACAAATTTTAACTCAAACATTTTTAGCTAAAAATGTGCTTAACTTGTGGTCAAGTCATTCCGTTTCTAGGGATTTCTCTAAGGAAAGTACAGATTTGCACAAATGGTAGCTACAAAGGTATCCGCAGTATTTTTAATTTTTAAAGTATAAATGACCAAGTATCACCACTTGGAGCTTACTACTACTAGTGTAGTGGCTGTGGCGCTGGCCTGGCTGGGCTTGAGTCCAGCCTCTGACACTCCCAGCTGAGTGACCTCATGCTGTTCCCTAACTTCTCTACATCTCAGTTTATTCGTCTGTAAGACGGGGGAAAATGTAGTCCCTTTTTCATAGAGTGAATGGGAGAATTCCATGCCTGACACAGAAAGTGTTCAATAAGTATTAGCTATCATTTTATTAGTATTTAAAAATGTTATATCCAGACATTGGCTACCACTCAGCCATTAAAATATCATTTTAGAAGGGTATTTAATAACATGAAAAGATGTTCATTATCTGTTGTCAAGCAAAAAAAGCAGTATATAAAATGGTATATAAATGATCACATTTAAAAATTATATAAATACATTGGGAAAAGAATGAAAAAGAGATCTATACAAATGTTAGTAGTGGGTATCTTTAGGTGGTAAAATGATGGGTAATTTACATTTTCTTCTTTGTTCTTGTCTGTCTCCTCTACATTTTCTACAATGAATTTTTTTAAGCAAAAATAAGATCTACCAACCAAATGAAAAACAATAAAAACAACCTCCTACTCTAAATCCCACTTTTACACAGTTAAGAGTAGCTTATGTGAAAATAGGATAATTTTAATAGACTACAGCTGATACACTAAAAACAGCACGAGCCTTATGGTTTCACTGACTGGATGTGAACTCTTAGCTGTGTGAACTTAGATATGCCATTTAACGTGCCCAGCTCTCAGATTCCTCCTTGTGAAATGGGTATGAATATCTTTGCATTTCCAATGCAAATGTCGAAGTGCAGTAAAATAGTTCATGTGAGAGCTATTCATAAACTGAGCACAGCTATACAAATGTGAGATCTTATAATCATCAAACCTACTGATGTCATTAGATTTTGTGTCCCAAAGAACAGCATGGATCATGTCGCCAGTAAAATCTTTTCTTTTCACTAGAGAAGCACTCGGGGTTTGAGAGTCTTCCTAGTTGCTATTAAAACTCATTGCATAAGACTATCAAGCTTTTGGCTCTACATTATTTCTTTGGTATACATTTCTTTTTTCCTTTGTTTTGCTTCCAAGATATGTGGGGCAGTGAATCATTCTAAAGACTTAACATGAATTCTTGAAACTTGCCTTTATTTAAAATTTTAAGATGACCATTCCAAAGTAAACATATTTTACAGTCCACTCTGAAGGAGACTCAACCTAATATTCTTTGATAGGAAAAATGTTTGAAGTAGTTGAGGGAAGTTGGGAAAATAATAAGCAAAATTTGGAAATAAACTTTACCACATGTGTGAACCACCACAGAGGACAGATCTTGTTCTACAGTTCAACTATTTTCTTTTCTCCTTGTATTATCCTTAACTATTCATAATAACAATGTGTGAACCACTACAGATCAGACAGCGATGTCCCAAAATTTGTGAGTTGCATGCTGGTTTTCAAGTTACAACGAGAGGAAAACTGGCAGCCCACAAACATAAAACTTTGAAAGAAATTTAAACACTTTTGAAATATTTTTATTATAAATCTGAGACAGTTAGACATGAGGAATGCTGCTCTTGTAGGAATCTTTATTTCTTCTGCGAGGACAACCGCAAAGCAGTTAAAATATGACCAGCTTTCAGTGTTTTCCTTTACCTTTCCTATGTCTTTTCTGTCAAGTGGTCATATCAATGATTATTAAATTTATAATTCTTTTTATGCTTCATCTGAACAGCTTGCTCCGGAGACCAAGGCTGTCATTCACTGGATTATGGATATTCCTTTTGTGCTCTCTGCCAATCTCCATGGAGGAGACCTTGTGGCCAATTATCCATATGACGAGACACGGAGTGGTAGGTATTCTTTCTGCTTCTCTAATTGGTTTAAAGTTTATAATACTGTACAAGGGTTTACAGGATGATTTCTGTAATTTTTTTTTTTTAAGAAGTGGACGTTAAGTGATTTTTGCCTGAAGAAAGAACTATGTTTAACAGGAAGCTCTCCTAATCATTTCATGTGGTGTTGGCATATCTATTTGGCAGAAAAGGACTCACTTTCTCAATAGTTTAGGTGAAGAGGAACATGATCTTGACAGAGTACTTAGACAGGGGAAAGGGAGAAAATATACGTCATAAACTTGGGTCACTCCTGGACACTGATAAAGTGGAGAGATTACAGAAGTTGTGTAGGTTCATGTAGAAGATGGCTTGAACATGGAGGCAGCCTCTTGGTGCTTGATCAGGTCCCCAGTGGATCTCTACATGTGTCTTATTGTGTTCACACAGTTTTGCATTTGGAACTGTTTCTGGTGGTGTCAGGGAAGGGAAGTGGTGCTTTGGCTTTAACTAGTTTTAGTTAAGCTTCAGACAAAGCAACTTTTGGTCAGATAGATATTTTCAACTTGATTTTTGTTGCTCTGGGGAATTTCCTGCTGTGAATCTATTTTCAGGGGCCTTTGAAGAGTTAGCTCTTTGTAAAAACAGGATGATTATTTTATTTTATTTTTTAAAATTTTAGATTCAGGGTACCTGTGTAGGTTTGCTACATCGATATATTACATAATGGTGAGGTTTGGGTTTCTAGTGTACCCATCACCGAAAGAGTGAAACCAATAGGTAATTTTTCACCCCTCACCTCTTCCCATCCTCCCCACTTTTGGAGCCCCCAGGGTGTATTATTTCCACCCTTATGTCAAGGTACAGGCATTGTTTAGCTTCCACTTATAAGTGAGAGTATATGGTATTTGATTTCTGAATTATTTCACTTTGGATAATGGCTCCTAGCTCCATCCATGTCATTGTAAAATACATGATTTCATTCTTTTTTATGGCTGCTTAGTATTGCATAGTTTATCCAATCAACCACTGATGGACAATTAGGTTGGAATCAGAATCCATGACTCTGCTTTTGTGAATAGTGCTGCCATAAACATATGAGTGCACATGTCTTCTTTATATAATAATTTCTTTTCCTTTGGATACATGCTCAGTAGTGGGATTACTACATTGAATGGTAGCTCTATTTTTAGTTCTTTGAGAAATCTCTGTACTGTTTCCCATAGAAGTTACATTAATTTATAATTCCACCAACACTGGTGGGAATCCATGCCAACATCTGTTGTTTTTTGACTTTTTAATAATAGCCATTTTGAGTCATGTATTATGATATTGTGGTTTTAATTTGCATTTCTCTGATGATTAATGATGTTGAGCATTTTTTTCAATTATTTTGACTGCTTGTATGTCTTCTTTTGAAAAAAGTCTGTTCTTGTCCTTTGCCCACTTTTTAATGGGGTTGTTGGGATGATAATTTTAGATATTGGAAACTGAGTGTTGAAGAACATCTTTGGGGAAATAACATTGTTAAATAAATTTAAAGATTTTGTGGCTTGTTGATAATTGGGAAACTTGTAGGCCTGCATAATTTATAATGCATTAATAAGAATACAGTGTATCAAAATGTGTTATTTATTTCTATAATACATATAGGAGATTTAAAAAATCTAAGACCAGATATTGAATGGTATATATGAGAATGATTCATAGTGGGTATGAGATTAGTATGGGTACATTTTTTAAATTAATGATTTTAACAATAAAAATCTTCCTCCTATTCTCCCAGGCCTAGTTTCCTATGACTTTATTACCTTTCCTTGCAAAGCTTTCAACTCATAAGTAGAATGTACATTCTACCCAATTTCTATTTTGTAGTATTAGGAATGGAAGTTTTGTAACTTAAAAACTAAGTGTAATTATTTAGTATTTAAACTTTTACCTCCTTCCCATAGGTATGTAGCTAAACAAATACATCAACAATATAATTACTCAACACTGAACCACTCTTTAGAAAATATGCGGTGCTGCTTGGTCTGTGTCTGTTTCTTTAATCTTGTGGATTTATTTTCTAGGTAGTGCTCATGAATACAGCTCCTCCCCAGATGACGCCATTTTCCAAAGCTTGGCCCGGGCATACTCTTCCTTCAACCCAGCCATGTCTAACCCCAATCGGCCACCATGTCGCAAGAATGATGATGACAGCAGCTTTGTAGATGGAACCACCAACGGTGGTGCTTGGTACAGCGTACCTGGAGGTGAGTTTCCGTTGTGCTGTCTGATTATGTGATTGTAGCTTATTTACAATGACCATTTAGGTTGAGAGAGTGATTTAGATTTAGAGAATCTTCTACCATCCTCCATCTTTAAAAAGTAGAGTGAATCTGTAGTTTTTCCATTAAAGTCAACTTTTTGCATGAATGATTACTATGTATAATTTTGTTTTTGTGGATTTTAAAAAATTGTGATGCTAATTGAAGAGATACAGGAAATGAACTGAAGACATTCATTGGGAAAATAATAAATTGAATATTGTTAACTACACTACTTTTCAAGTTCAAGCCTTAGGGAATAAGATGGCACCCTTAGTATATGCCAGTCATGCTCATTCACTGTAGTAAATATACATTTTAGAGGACTTGCTTTGGCTTTTAGCATAACCTGGTGCACAGTACTTTTTTTATTAAATGATGGGATAATGGGGAGTATTTGACACGGAATATTTAGTTTATATTCACTACTCTAATAATCCCTATGAGATCAGGTAGCTTTTTGCTGTTTAGTTTGAAAAGGAAGCAGTTGCCATGTGGGACAGTAGCTGGGGGAAGCCCCTTCCTAGGTAGCCAAGGCAGCTCTCTTGGCTTCCTTGTCCCAAGGTGGACTTTACAGAGCTCTTATTTTCACTAACACTCAAGGATGAAGATTGAAATGTGAAGATATTTATATATATATTTTACTTTTCTCTTTGCCTGAGAAAAATTTTCTATGGCCCACCTGGAAGAAGAAAATTTGTTAGGGTAATAAGCAGCATTAGCTAATTGTAGGGTATTGGTGTGTTTAATATGCTTAATTTTGTTGAGTTATGTGCTGAGAAAAATATTCTTTCTGATTTTTTTCTTTCTGATACATGTTAATTCTGTTTTTATTTATATTTTGCATTTTATCCAGATCAGACTTAGTACTCTTTCCCCCAATAGCTTCAGAAATATGATCTATGTCAAATTTAGGATTTAGAGCGTGTCAAGTACATCAGATGGGAAGTAATTTTATACTTTAGTTTTTACAAAAACTTTAGTGATTCCTCGGAATTCCTTTTTGAACAAATAGTGTATTGTCAACAAAATATAAAGTAATCTATGTCAGTAAAATACTGATAATAACATTATGAACGATAATAATAATATTAGTTAACGATTATGTCTCATTTAGCTAAACAGTCAAAGGAAGCTCTGTTAGTCTTCAGTTCTGTATATAGTGAATAACATTCATGTCTTAGGTCAGGTTTTCCAGAAGCAGAGCCTGAGACAGGGATATGGATGCTTGTAATTTATCAAGGGAGCCCTTTTTAGGAAACACCCTGTAGGGAAGAGAGGGAAGCAGAGCAAGGAAGGGGATAGAGCTAAACAGGGGTGTGGTCTCAGGCAAAGTCCGGCCTTGGCCTGAGCCATTGGAAGAAGCCTGGAGCATAAATTAGGGGCAGGTTTTTCTCCCCTGGAGGGAAAGGGATGAGCCTTTGGTGGCTCTATATTGGTCAGCCATTGGTTGTGGGGTGCCAGAAGGAATTGCGGGGAGAGATAGGAGGATGTAACTCCCAAACCAGGTGGAGATTCCGGCTCCCACCAGCAATTCTCCAGAAAAGGGCTGGGGGATAGCTGTGAGCTCTAACAGCCAACACCTGTAGCAGTTTGGGTCTGGATGCCCTGGCTCCATAAAAGCAATCTGGCGGACACCAACAGCATCCACTACTAATTTGAGTCAGATTTAAATTAAAATTGTTCTGGATGCAGAATATTCTCTTTGGTGCTATTTGAAGTATTGTTATCATTATATCCTGTATGTAGTAGATACTCAGGGATTGTTGAATTAATATATAGTGTGAAAGGAAATTAAATTCTGGGACCCCAAACTCATTTAGCTAAAGGGAAAAGTCAGACTGGGAACTGGGTCACACAAAGCTGCCACCCCATTTTGGTTCCTAAATAAGATAACTACAAGATGAAAGGATACACGCCTCCCTCATATTTTGCCCCCAAGGAAATTCCTGGTGAGCTGTTAAAACTTCACCTTGGCCATGTAAATTGATAGCTTATCTTTACAGGTGCAGTCACCCCAGCCCGCCAAACACAAATGCGTATCCGATTGCTCCCCTACCCCATTTTGTCTGTGTTATCTTATGTAAAATGCACATTCCCCACATTTTTCCTCTACCCCCTTTTGTTCATGTGAAAACTGTGTGCTTATCAATATCCCACCCTCTCCCCTTTAAATTTGGGGTCCTCAAAATCATCTTCGGAGAAAGGCATAGATCTGTCTCTGGGGTGCATCCTTAACTTTGGCAAAGAAATCCCCTAAAACAATTGAGATTTGTCTCATCATTTTTCTTGATTGACAATAGTGTATTGCCAAGACTCCCAATCCCTCAGGAATACACTATGATAGTGATTGGGCTTAAGGAACAATATAGTTTGACAGATCATGTCACATGAAGCTCCAAGTTCTTCTCCAGTAGAAAGGTAGACTTAGAGGGATGCGCATTTCTTTAACAGATCAGTGGGGATGAAGTCTTTTACCCTGTTGTCTTCTCCGAAACCCACTCCAGCAGTGTGGAGGGTGGGTGATGTCCGCATTAGCACTCTGAAGCAGCAAGTGCTTTTGCTTAGGAACCTGAGAGTTTGTGCTTTTAAGGTCTAACAAGCCCCCACCTCTGTTGTTCAATCCCTTACAGCAGATGATTCCCGTTAAGGTTTCCCACAGGCTCCCCAAATGCCCTGGTTTGTGTACCTTTTACTTGGTTCTTGATTCAGAAGACTAGCCTGTGTAGAGTTTTAGGCTCCTTGTGCATATTTTGACTTTCCATTTGGCGTTTTGGCAGGGATGCAAGACTTCAATTACCTTAGCAGCAACTGTTTTGAGATCACCGTGGAGCTTAGCTGTGAGAAGTTTCCACCTGAAGAGACTCTGAAGACCTACTGGGAGGATAACAAAAATTCCCTCGTTAGCTACCTTGAGCAGGTAAACACAGTCACCAGCATAAAATGCAAGGTTTAGAAGCATTCAAACCTGGCATACAATGGTTGTAAGAGGAGTCCGGGGGAATCCATCTGGTGCAGAATGAGGACACCATATTTGGAAGGCAGGTGTCAGCAGTGTTTCAGTTAGGCTTTTATTTGTCGTAGGTTTTGTGGCTCATGACTGTTCACCAAGAACTGACTAAACTGGAGAGTATAGAGAAAAGATGTAGAATCTTGTTTTTGTTTGTATTATTCTAAGCAAGGGCAATCCTAGGACTCCACCCTGATCACCGTGAGGCATCCCAGGCAGAGTCAGAACAAAAGTAAGGCAAGTGAGGCACCTAGAATGGAAAATTTAAGGAGGATTTTAATCTTAGGGACATGCAAGTACAGGAGTAGCACTTGAGAGTGAGTGTCTCCTTAAGTTTTGAGCTGTACAGGCATCATCTTTCTCACCCTAGACTCCACTGTATCACAGGTAATAATAATAGTGAGTTATGTTTATTGGTCATTTACTATTTCCCAGGCATTATACTAAATGCCTTTTATGTAATAATTAGTGCATTTAATCCCCACAACAACCTTATGAGGGAAGTTATCATATCATCATCACCATCTTTATAATTATCACTAAATTAAAGATGAGGAATCAGAGACACAGAGAGGCTAGACAGCTCACCTGAAATTGCTTAGCTAGAATCTGAATCCAGGCTGTCTGTTTCCAGAATCACCATGCCATACTGACTTTCAGAACAGAAGCCTGGATCTTTACCAGAGAGCCATTTATGTAGCCATTCCAATGGGATCCATATAGAATTTGGGGGATCTCACCATCTGCCAGAATAAAATCCTTCACCTACTCAGGCCAGTCGCCTGCCAACCCCACCCCCTGCATAGTATGTAGACACTGGCACCAGGGGCAGTGGTGGTGGAAAGACCTAAAGACTGTTCACTCCTGCAGTGCTTTGCCAGTCTTCAAATTTTATTCTGAATGTGGCCATTTACGCCTAAAGTCAAGTAGAGTGATGTTAGTTTCATGTGCCAACAAATAGTCCAGACCGATCTGTTAAAGTAATTTGACATAAACAAATGCTGTTAAATAAACATTTAAGTATTTATATGTATATATGTGCATATAAACATATATATATAAAATCAACACTTTTAAAAAAGTAAAACCAGGAGTTGAATCCAGTTTCTTTCTCCACCATTGCAAGACCCTGTTGCAGTGAGTGGTCCCTATATCTTGCTATGGCCTCCTTTGAATAAAGGCTGCTCTACCAAAAAAACAAACAAACAAACAAAAAAAGAAGCAAAATCAGCATAGGAATTCTTTTACACATGTCAAATATCCATATACTGTCATACTTTACCAGGGACTATCATGGAATACATCCACTGATGTCAGACGGTGATTAAAGAACACTCATTCCACAGGATTCTTTTTGAATCAATGGATTCCTGCTGCATGTTAGCTTAAAAAGGTATTTTCCAACACAAAAACTAAGGATAAGTAGTCCACGATGACTCTAGAACAACTGTGGTGGGAACCCCTACAGAACGTCTCCATTGAAGAGAGCTGTATTTGGATGGATCTTCTAAGAGCAAAGTTAACTGAAAAGTATGTTTTTGGGTAGAGGAAGTAAGATGGGACTGACTGGGGTGTTCTCCACTTAGATATCAAATACAGTGCTTTTTATTTTTATAAATATTTAATGATATTTAATTTTTAAATAATATTTGTATTTATACTCCTTAATACAGTGCTTTTAATTTTACGTATATATTTTTTCAACAAAAGTGTATTGACTAGTTTCACATCCCAGGCATTCTGTGAGGCACTAGGGATAGTGACCATCCTCAGGAAGGCTTCACACGAGTGCTGTCAGAAACAAGAATACCTAATCACAAGAGAGGAGGAGAGCTGGCTGAGAAACAAAAAAATCTTAGCTACAAGGAGCAATGGCAGTACACAGAAGGGGACCTAACCCAATCATGGAAGTTTGGAAAAGGCTTCTTGGAGCTGTGCTATAAGATTTACTAAAGTTGATGCCAATAAGATCATCACTCTGATCAACAATTTAGAAACATGCTTAGCTGCTGTTTAAATCATCTCTTAGTTCTTGAGAAAAAAATATAATACAAAACAAATAAAACACATCTTCTTACCATCGTGAAAAAGGAGATTTGTCATATTTATGGTGGCAGGTGGGCATGCATCGAATTCATCTGACAGTAATGTCAATTTATATATAAATAAGCTAAAAAGAAGAAGGATAAAGTTACACAATCCTATTTTATGGCACTCGGAATAAGAATTTGCTCTGTCCACAGATCCATGTGATCTACCTTGATATGGCATTGATTGTCATTATGATGCAAACTGTGTCTAAACAGTGAGTGGTATTTATAACCAGCTCATCTAGCTTGCATCATAGAACTCTCCAGTTGAGGAAAACAAAGGCTGATGAAAAATCAGTGAGGGCTGCCAGAAGTTCTGTGTTGTAATTGTTGTCTTGACAATGGTGGTGATTAGTAATTGAACACCTGGGCCTAAAATCTAAGCTTGGACTAGTTTACAACTCATAGAAAATAGGTGATTAGGAGATCTATTTCTGTAATTGTTTGAGAGGAAATCCCTTGCAGAGTTTTAAAGAGATGTTTGCAGGGACTAGAATTGTAAAGCTAATTAGACTGAAGAGTTTACTAAGGAGAAGAGCTCCCTTCCACTCAGTAGCTTTGGAACAGTCTAATTCTCAAAATTCTCGAAGAATTTCTTAAAGAATGGTTCATGGGCACCTGCATTAGAATCATCTAGAGTTCTTATTAAAAATGCGTTTCCTTTCCTACCATTAAATCACACTCTCTGCAGGGAAGAACCCAAGAATCTTCAGTCGCAGCAAGCTCTCTGCGTGACACTACACGAGGGTTTAGGGGCTGTAAACAGTCCTAAGCAACAAATGGAGAATCTTATGGATGCTTTTTCAGCCTTCGCTGAAACTGAGAAGTCCTGGAATCTGGGGAGTGATCATCGCAGGCAGCCCAAGTGTAGTAAAACAGCTTCTTCCAGGCATGAGTGAAATTTGGACTTTCGTGATTTCTTTTGCAAAAACCATACAATCTGAATTTTCCAGTCCATTCATGGGGAGTTGACACAGTCCATACACTTCTACTGAGATTTATTACTACACTGGAATTTTTCAAACAGAAAAGTTGACATATCACAGACAGACATTTACTTCTTTAACTATTTGTTAAACTGCATACTGAGATATAAGTCTTGGATTGCAGAGGCAGAAAAAAATAAAGCCATGAATATTAACTGAATAGATTTGTGCCAAATACGGGCGAATAATATGTTCTTGTAGTGATTGATTTGCTTACTTTACAATGATGTGGAAATTAGAAACTTTCTTTAAGGCTTATAATATTGATAGTTTTAGGATTATAGTGCCTCAAGAGGAATAAAGTACTTGGGTAAATCCTCTTTTATCAGCTAGTATCTTTCTCAGTTTTATTGAATGGGGCCTCATTTTAAGAAATTTAGAGTTTGGATCTCTACATATAGCCCTTTTCTTCTTCTCTACACTTTTTCTGACTTTTCATCTTTTAATTCAGAAAGTTAAGTTTTCATGTTTCATGTTTTTCAATGGCTAAATTTCAAACTCTTCAATTTTGGTTGTCTAATTCATAAATAAGTTATGGCGAAAAGTTAGAATTGAATAAATCTTAAACTTTTAAAAAATATACTTACTCTCTTTGCTGTACTGGTTGCCAATAAAATGATCATTATTACTGACAACAGGGATAGCCTTTTCCTATTTGCAACATTAAAAAAAATTACATGTTATTTTTATAGGGTGTGAGAGGTTTCTTTTTTAAAGAAAAATGGCACACACAAAAAATATTGCTGGTCACAGGGACATCTTTTTGATAAAACAGTGTACCACTGCCAAATTTATTCTTTGATGACAAAAGGTTGCAGGAGACTTAGCTCTCTTCTGTAGGGAAATAGTAAGATATCGTAAAGTAGCGAAAGACAATTTGTTTTCTATAGCCCGATTGGGTGAGGCACAACCTGAGCATTTGGGAGGTTGGTGCATAGTTTGTTAAGTAATCAAGTTTAATGAATTACCATTTGATGTATATTCTAGATGCAATACTTTCTTAAAGACCTGAAGCGACTCTGTCACTTCAAACACATATTGACTTAGATGAATTGTCTTTCCAAAATAAAGAGAAAAGCAGTTTTTGTAGTTTGCAGTGTATTAAATAATAGCCAGTTGATGACTACAACTTAATTTAGGGGGATTATTCTCAGTGGCAGCTCTCCCATCTTCTTCCTAATTCAACACCCTATTTTCTGTTATAAGGTTCCCTACTCTATTTTCAGCCAAAATAATGTTAATAGATTTAATGCAAAAGCAGTCACAGTATGTATCTTTTTATCCAGAATGAGCTAATATTAAATGGCTTTTATTATGATATCCTTGTTAATTGACAGTAGCCATGTAACAGATACATAGATGACCAAAATTAAAAGAGAGTAAGTTATGAAATACGTTGACTAGAACTTTACACATATTGTAGCAGGATGAGCTGAAGACAAACCCCTCAGACATGGAGTTAAAGAAGGAAGGGCTTTATTTGGCGAGAGCATTGGCAAGACTCACGTCGCAAAAACCAAGCTCCCCGAGTAAGCAATTCCTGTCCCTCTTAAGAGCTCACAACTCTAAGGGGGTCTGCGTGAGAGGGTCGTGATCAAGTAAGCAAGCAGGGGGTACGTGACCGGGGGCTGCATGCTCCGGTAATTAGAACAGAACAGGACAGGGATTTTCACAGTGCTTTTCCATACGGTGTCTGTAATGTATAGATAGCATAACCAATTAGGTCAGGGGTCGATCTTTAACTACCAGGCCCCGGGTGTGGCACCGGGCTGTCTGCCTGTGGATTTCATTTCTGCCTTTGAATTTTTACTTCTTCTTTCTTTGGAGGCAGAAATTGGGCATAAGACAGTATGAGGGGTTGTCTCCTCCCTTAATATGACACTTTTTTATGATTTGAAAGGTACTAAAGTCTTTTTTTCTTTAAAACACAAATAAGATATTATTTTCATTTCTCTATTTATGGAAAAGCAGAATAAAATGCACAAAAAATTCAGTGGCCTTTTGTGCGTGTCTTGATTCTTAAACAATGGGGATCTATGGTATTTGCTGGAAAATAAGGAGATGCTTGATATGAAACATATTGAAGGCCATTTCTATAATTTATAGGTCATATTAACTTTTGGTTGTTTTTGACCTTCACAGATACACCGAGGAGTCAAAGGATTTGTCCGAGATCTTCAAGGTAACCCAATTGCCAATGCCACCATCTCCGTGGAAGGAATAGACCACGATGTTACATCCGGTGGGTCTTTGCCACAATCTGGAGGCTCCACGTTATGTACAACAGCATAATTACTAATTATCATAATTATAAGTCTTATACTCTTCTGAGCGAAACAAACAGCTCGTATCTCTGCAGCGTTTCTGAGCTTTGATCTGGTGAAGTTGCATTTGTGGGCTCAGGTCAGGAGGAGTGGAGCCCAGGGCGGCTGCTGCGTTGGAAATCTGGGTGCAGCAGGTGGCGCCCTTTCCTCAGCTGTCTCGCCCCAGAGCTGAGAGGTGGTGCCACAGGCTGCCGGTTCTTCGCAGTTCTTCGGGCAAAGGAAAAGGAGTTGCTGGGGTTAAAATACCAGTGACTTTCTGGTCTGTGTTAAGAAGTGCTAACGAGCTGCTAATGGGGAGACCCAAGGAGGGAGCGGAAAGAGGAGGAAGGAAGAAAACTGCTGCGGGTTGTGTGTCTAAAAATTCTCACACAGTTTTTCATTTAATCCATAAAATAAATCCGCAGGGATTCAAGGTTAAACAAGAATTTATAGGATTGAGGTGCGATGTTAGTGACTTCTAGGTTTTGAGCTCAATTTCCATTTTCCCAGTTTGAGGAAAATGATGATTTTTCTGGCAAATCTACCTACTCCCATTAATAAACATTGATCCAGGTCATTTTAATTGTCATTTGTTGGGATCTTTTCAATAATGACAGCTTTTTCTTTTTAGTTATAAACTCTTTACAATTTTTTTTAGACCTTGTGACAATTAACCTTTAACTTATGTCCCAAACCACTCTGTATCATCAGCTCTTTCTTAACCTTCACATTTATAGCTTGGATTAAAAAAAAAAAAATCTTTAACATTTGTCCTCTAAAACTCCATTCATTCTTCATTTATCAACAGCCCACTAGGTGCCAGCCAGTATGCCAGAATCTGTGCCAAGATGTTACCCCATGTAGCCCCTTAGCCCTTAGCTGGGAGGGTGAAACCCAGCGTTAGTATCCCTGCCACAAGAAACCTGTTAGCCCTAATGCGTCATACAAATATTTTATTTTCTCTGCATTCCATGATGTGAACTGTTTAAGAAAATCTAACTAGGGAATAAACAGGTGGAAAGAAATTAAATCGGAGGAGGGGCTCTAGAATACTCCAGCTTTTCAATGGCAAGGTGATAATAAGAAGGAACCAGCAATAGAACTGAAGGTAGAAAGAAAATGCAATGTGTTGTCCTGGAGGCCTTGAAGTGCTTCAAGAAGGAGGGAGTGAAAAAGCGTCAATTAAGATGAACCTTGAGAATGAATCCTTGGATTTAGCAGTTCAGAGGATCTTATCAAAATCTGTTCAGTGGAGTGAGTGGTGGGATCCTGATTGGACTGGGTCCAAGGGAGAATAAGAGAAGAATCATTCTGAGATTGAGACATGAACAAACCTTTCCAGAAATTTTGCTATAAAGCAAAGAAGACAATTGAGGCAATAGCTGCAAGGAGATATGGATTTAGAGGTAGATTTGATGATATGGTGATGGGGACTTAATTTTTTTGACTGTACCTATTTTTGCAATGAAATAAGATGTAAAGTATCAACTGGGAGGATGAACGGGATGTGTAGGGGTGTTAAGAAAAAGAAGAAGGTGTGAAGTGTCTACGAAAACCTTGCTCTTCAAAGTGTGGCCTCTGCTCGCAACCTTAGCATTGCCCTGGGGCTGGTCAGGAATGCAGAATCCGGGAGCTGGAATCAGATTTGGCATTTTACCGAGTTTCCCAGGTTTGCACCCAAGTTTGAAAATCACTGACTTAGGCAAATGGGAGATTGAACGGACTAGGGTGCCCAATGTATTCTAAGTCTTTAGAAATCTAAATTTCTAACTAGGGCCTCAGAGATCCTACAGAGGCTACCTTTGGCCCACACTCTGCGAAGATTCTCTGACTATCAGGTCGTCACCTGGCAAGAGTCAAAACATGATGGCTGTGTGTTCTGACGCCGCTGCTTGGGGACTTCATCTGTCTTTTTCCCTGTGTTGCTCCTGATGTGATTAGAAGGTCCATGATCGTACGAGGTTTATTAGACAATTTAATATTGATATCTGTAAAGTAGCTATAAGAAATGAAGCCTGTAAAGAGAGTTTCATGCCCTGTTCAATAAAATTTCATTAAATTCCCTATATATTTACTTTAAAAATCGAGAATCAAAAAAATTGAACTGAGCTAGACTGGGTATTCCTTAGATGACATAATTATGCATTTTGTAATTCTGCATATGTCAGGTGCTTTGTGATTTGATATTCTGTTTTCCTACAGCAAAGGATGGTGATTACTGGAGATTGCTTATACCTGGAAACTATAAACTTACAGCCTCAGCTCCAGGCTATCTGGCAATAACAAAGAAAGTGGCAGTTCCTTACAGCCCTGCTGTTGGGGTAAGTAATCATAATAATAGCCAAGCGCTATAATAATAATTAAGCATTTACCATTGTCAGGCATACTTAAGTGACTTATATTTAATCTTCATACTAGCCCTATGAGGTAGGTAGCATTGTTATCTCCACTTAACAGATGAGAAAACTGAGGCTTAGCAAAGTTCATATGAAGCTCTATTACCATTTCTCAGTTTTTGAAGAGATTTACAAGAAAATGAAATAAAACTTTAAAAAATGACATTTTTATTTGCTAACCTTGATTTCCGTCTAAATGGGATTATGTTTCATTTGCCTTTTTATCTTTAGCACCTAGCACATGCCTTTCTCAATAAGTATCTGAAAAAAAAAGATACATAAAAGAAAATTCTAGGTGCTAACCAAACATTTATTTAGCGTATTCTATGTGCAAGTCTCTCTGTGCTAAGTACTATCAAAAACCATATCTTATTTAAGTAGATCTCATTTGTTTGTTAGGAAGGTGATGGTGATAAGACCAAAATTTCTCTTAGAGAAGAATTTTACTACTGCCTTTGTATTATATGCCTGGGACCTTGGGAATATCTGTAGGATTTCTTGAAAGTCTACAAAGCTTACTTGAAAAGAACTTATTATATTTTTGTTTATGCACCCAGAACTTGGAGTATAAATGCTTGGTTTTTGCAAACAAAATATCTTGAGTTTTTAACTGGTACATAGCTTTGATTGTGTGCATGTCTACACTGGGCTGTATATGTATTAAAATCAAGAGGTATATTTGGGTAACTGAAACCTGGAAAAAATGGCCCCGGGAACAAGTTGTAAAGATTCAACTATTTTGATCCTTTGTCTTTCTGGCATGTGTTAGTGCAAGGATATAGTGAATGGAATCACAATCCAAAATAATCAGGCATTTAAGTGGCCAAATCAAGAAACTCGTAGTTCCATCTGGGATGGGGCCTGAGGAGATTGGGGTTGGGGGCTGCCTACTTTGAACAGCCTTTTACGCAGAGTGTGTGGCTTCTCCATAGACCTGATGAAGATTCCTATTCACAAAGAGTGGCTTGGACACATACTTGCTTTTGTCAGTTTCTTTAACAGATTCAAGATTCTGGAAAGCAGAACCTTGTAGTTTGGGATACCAGCATGCTGAACTGTACTCTTCCACATTCCCTCCCACATTAGGAGAAGATTCAAGGCAGGAGGTGCTCACTAAATAGCCAAAGGCAGAAAATTAACTATAAGTTTTTTTTTTTCTTTTCTTTTTTTGAGACAGAGTCTTGCTCCGTCGCCCAGGCTGGAGTGCAGTGGCGCGATCTTGGCTCACTGCAACCTCTGCCTCCTGGGTTCAAGAGATTCTCCTTCCTCAGCCTCCTGAGTAGCTGGGATTACAGGCTTGTGCCACCATGCCCAGCTAATTTTTGTATTTTTAGCAGAGACGGGGTTTCACCATGTTGGTCAGGCTGGCTTTGAACTCCTGACCTTGTGATCTGCCCGCCGGGACCTCCCAAAGTGCTGGGATTACAGACATGAGTCACCGCGCCTGACCAGTTACATCTTTTTATGAGGAGAAGAGACTGGGGCAGGAATTTCATTGAATTATATCTGTCTTCAAAGCCATTAAATCAAAGGACATTTCAAACATGAGGCTTTTGAATTTTTTCCCCCTGAAAATATCTATTATTTATCACAAGAGATTTTTATTTCAGGATTTGCTTTAATTCAGGTGACTGGATTGAGTGTATACTGAAACTGCCCTTATTTTTTTTATTTCAATTAAAAGAACACATGCAGTTTTTTTTTTTTTTTAGACGGAAAGTCTCGCTCTGTTGCCCAGGCTGGAGTGCAGTGGCGCGATCTCAGCTCACTGCAAGCTCCACCTCCCGGGTTTACGGCATTCTCCTGCCTCAGCCTCCCGTTCATGCAGTTTGATAGTAATATGCTCTTGATTTTCTCTTTTAGGTTGATTTTGAACTGGAGTCATTTTCTGAAAGGAAAGAAGAGGAGAAGGAAGAATTGATGGAATGGTGGAAAATGATGTCAGAAACTTTAAATTTTTAAAAAGGCTTCTAGCTAGCTGCTTTAAATCTATCTATATAATGTAGTATGATGTAATGTGGTCTTTTTTTTAGATTTTGTGCAGTTAATACTTAACATTGATTTATTTTTTAATCATTTAAATATTAATCAACATTACTTAAAATAAATAGCCTCTTAGGTAAAAATATAAGAACTTGATATATTTCGTTCTCTTATATAGTATTCATTTTCCTACCTATATTACACAAAAAATATAGAAAAGATTGAAGTAATTTTGCCACCCTAGGCTTAAATGCAATATTCCTGGTATTATTTACAATGCAGAACTTTTTGGGTAATTCTAGCTTTTAAAAATTAGTGAAGTTCTTTTACTGTAATTGGCGACAATGTTACATAATGAATGCTATTGAAAAGGTTAACAGATACAGCTCGGAGTTGTGAGCACTCTACTGCAAGGCTTAAACAATTCAGTATAAATCGTCATTTTTTTCTTGTACTGACTAACTATAAGCATGATCTTGTTAATGCATTTTTGATGGGAAGAAAAGGTACGTGTTTACAAAGAGGTTTTATGAAAAGAATAAAAATTGACTCCTTGCTTGTACATATAGGAGCAATACTATTACATTATTTAGTCCGTTAACACCGCTTAAAAGTTTAGGTTTTCTCTTGGTTGTAGAGTGGCCCAGAAATGCATTCTGAATGAATAAAGGTTAAAAAAAAAAAAAAAAGTCCCCAGGGTGTGTATTTTAATTGTCTAAGATTTTTGGTCTAGCACTGTGGTCTTGTGATGAAAACATGTATCCTCTTAATAGTGGCTTCTCATGTGTTCATCCTGTACATTTTAAAATTTGTTAGGCGACTGCTGTGTGCCAAGCACTGCATAGCCTCTATGTATGTTATTGTGGCAGGCGAAAAGTTCAGATTTTGGACACAACCTTTAAATAAAGAACACACAAATCAATGTTTGGACACAAACTGTGTATCAGTAACACACAGGTTAATATGTAATTATGCGTTGTGATAAGTAAAATGACAAGAAAGAGCAGGGTACAGAGAGAAAGAATGACAGAGCAACTTAAAGTAGACTGGATGAGAGGAGTCAGGGATGCATCTTAATGCACAGACCTAGAATATTGAGTGGGTGTGAGCAATGCAGAGTGTCTGAGTGTAGGTGTGTGTGTGTGTGTGCATGGTGGTGGTGGTATGGTTGATCAATGCTGCAAGTGTAAGTTTTGGTTAAAATCGTGCTGTTATAATAGTAGGCCCCCACATATATCCTGGGTTAAACACAATGGAAGTGTATGTTTTGCTCAGGTACCTATACTGGAAAGAAGACAGAAAGATGGAGTGACTTTTCTACACACAATCTGGGACCACGTTCTGGGATCCATTCTGACAAGATCTGCCATCTTCTGCACACGTCCAACAATGCTGCATTGGCGGTCGTCTCCACTGCAGCCAGTGGGAAAGGGGAAAGAGCAAGGGGGAGAATGCAGAGGGAGTTCTTGTGGGCAGGCCTGGGAGTGGTATACATTATTTCTGTTCACATCACACTGCCTGGAATTGTACATTCTTTGGCCACAGTAACTGCAAGGAAGTCTGGGAAATGTAGTCTAGAAGTGCACCCAGGTAGGTGAGGAGACGTGGACTTTGGGACAGAATAGCAGATGCAAAAGCTTTTGGGTAGGAAACATGGCTTGATGGAGACTGAAGAAGGACAGATGTACAGTTGCCTAAGAGAAGCTCACAGAGTGAGAAGAAAAATGAGATTGAAACTGAGCTCCGAAGAGCTTCGAAATTTTGCTTCTCGAGGTTTAGCTAAGAGAGGATAGACTGCAGTATGCTGCCGTAAGAAGCAACTCCAATTCTTAGTGTTCTAACTTAATAGTAATTTATTTTTCATGCAAAGTCTGTAGGTCTACGTAACTCTCCAGGAACTTCGCGCTGCATGCTGTGACACAGTTATGTAGAATGTTTCCACCTGCGGCTCTGCCAGCTCAGCACAAGGTTTCTTCAGTCTCCGGTGGTGGTCACCGAAGAAGATAACTGGGGCCACTTCTGCCCACAGCTCACAGGTCAGAGCTAGTTACATGGCCTTGCCTAACCACAATGTTTGGTGAGCACTGTCACTGCCGTAGTCCTCTCTCTGGTGCCAACACAACTTTTTTCTCCTTTTTCCAAATATAGGACTCACTTTGCAAGGGAGACGGCTTAAAGTCACATGAAATCATGGCTTTGAGCTTCAATTTCAGGATCTCTCTGAGTGATCTCACCATAGTCTCTATGTCAGGTCTGTATATGGCCAATCCTGTTTCAGGGACAAGTAAACTAAGAAGACCGGTAAAATGCATCTCTCACCCCCAGTGTGCAGTGGTAGAACAGGATCAAGACAATGTGAGGAAACACTTCCATTTGAAGTGGTGAGCAATGAGAGGGACCCAGCGTTCAGGCCTGCAGCAACTCAGGAATCTTGCTGAGCAGACGCCTTATGGGCCTTCTATTTTGGGGGTAGAAAATGTTTCTGGTTTCAGAATTCATTCTACACTTTGGCAAGAGCTTTCTTTCTTTTCTTTTTTTTGAGACAGAGTCTCTGTCACCCAGGCTGGAGTGCAGTGGCACCATCTTGGCTCACTGCAAGCTCCGCCTCCTGGGTTCACACCATTCTCCTGCCTCAGCCTCCCAAGTAGCTGGGACTACAGGTGCCCACCACCACGCCTGGCTAATTTTGTTTGTATTTTTAGTAGAGATGGGTTTTCACCATGTTAGCCAGGATGATCTTGATGTCCTGACCTCATGATCCACCCGCCTCGGCCTCCCAAAGTGCTGGGATTACAGGCGTGAGCCCCTCGCCTGGCCAAGAGCTTTCTTTTTCTATTGTTCTCCATGGCCTTGACTTTGCTATCTTAAACTTCTCTCTGTTCACTTGGGACCTAAGTTGGTGGAGGTCCTGACCTGCATAGCTGTATCATCTGGAATGTGGGACCTCCCCACTTACTGCAGAGGGTGGGGAGGAAAGACTGGAACGGGGGAGTGGACCCTCTCATTGGCTTAGCCTGGAGGTGACACATGTCACTTCTGCTCACATTTTGTTGTCCAGGACTAGTCACATGACTTTGCCTAACTGAACAGAATGCAGGAAATGTAGGGGAGGACACTGGTTATATGTCTCCACTATAGGGCCATATGGGCCAAATGGACTACCCATTTGACTGTTGGAAGGAAAGTGTTAGTTCCATGTGGTCTTGTCCTCGCACCTATTTTTCTTGATAGAGAGCTTCAAAGCTCCCTGTCCTGGTCATGCTGTTAACATGCTCCAATTTTATCTAATGGCATAGGGGACATAGAATTGAGCACTGTTGGGAGGGAAAGTCCTTTCCCTGGTCTCATGTTTTTGTGTTGAAGGACCTCCATTGAAACACAACTCTTGGCCTGTAGTCTCACCCCTCACACACTCCTTCCAGCAGAGAAATCAATTACCTAATTGCGAGGTGGTGACGGGGTGCTAATTGGGTAGAACAACTCTATCAAAGGACCATAAACTTTCCATTTTCCTCCCTAGAGACAGCTCCAAACTTTCCTTTGGGTGCAGAGGGAGGCTTTGGATGTGTATTCGGACAGAGGAGAGAGTTGGCAGTCACGGAGTATTAATAGGATCTTTGGTTCACAAACCTAATGTCATTTTCTCCAATTAGTTTATCAGTAATAAAGCTGACAGTTTAACTTCTGTCTGTCTACTGATCTGTGTTTTATTTTTCAACTGCTTCTGAACTCAGGAGTAGAAGAAATACGCAACTTATACTGAATGCCTAAAATTTTTAAGAGGCATACATATGTAGTATTTTAGATTTGTGGCTTTTTTTTTTTTTTGGTGAAATTAAAGTGGGGCCAGGAGCGGTGGCTCATGCCTGTGATCCCAGCACTTTGGGAGGCCAAGGAAGATGGATTGACTGAGTTTAGGAGTTTGAGACCACCCTGGGCAACATGGTGAAACTCTGTCTCTACTAAAAAAATATAAAAATTAGCTGGGTGTGGTGGCAGGCGCCCAGCTACTCAGGAGGCTGAGGCAGGAGAATTCCTTGAACCAGGGAGGCAGAGATTGCAGTGAGCCAAGATTGCGCCCCTGCACTCCAGCCTGGGTGACAGATGAGACTGTCTCAAAAAAAAAAAAAAAAAAGTGAAGTGGGCAGCACCTTTCTCTTTTGACTACTCTCCTTCTTCCTCTCCTTCTTTCCCTTCTTCCTCTCCTCCTCCTCTTCGTCCTTGTCTTCGTTGTCTTCTTCTTTTTCTTCTTTCTTGGGATTTCCTCTGTTGTCCAGGCTAAATTTCAGTGGCTCCGTCATGGCTCACTGCAGCCTTAACCTCCCAGGCACAGGCGATCCTTCCACCTCAGCCTCCTGTAGCTGGGACTATAGGCACACACCACCACACCCAGCTAATTTTTTATATTTTGTAGAGACAGGGTTTCACCATGTTGCCCAGGCTGGTCTCTAATTCCTTGGCTCAAACAATCCATCTACCTTGGCCTGCCAAAGTGCTGGGATTACAGGCATGAGCCACCACACTCGGCCTGTACTTCTCTTAATTCAGGCTAAGATGATACTGACATTTATTTGAAGTTAAGTCACATTGTTATGTCTATAAGCTTAGCATAAATGAAAACTCTAAACTAAGATTTTTCAATCTGGTTTGGAAGTGAAGGTTAGAGCAGTCAAGGATATGGAAGATACGTGAGCTGAGGGTTAAACGGATCTGGATTATGCACAAGAGGATCAAATAGCTCTAGGTAAGAAAAATAAGAACAGAAGGGGACTGAGTCATTGATTTTAATGAAATAATGCATTTTGAACTTCGCTTTTTTTCTCTGTCATTGACAATGAAAATCAAATATGTTACTATAGGAAAATAGCTAATCTTAACTCTTTTTAATTTCCAATTTTTTCACATAAACAAAGGTAAACATGACTTGCAGAAAGGGAAATATGAACTTTGATATTCATATTTTATTTATACAGGCAACGCCTGAAATCTTTCCATGATTTGGTGTTGTGGGAGGCTGAAAAACCATCATTTGTTCCAACATATTGCTCAACTTGTCTTTTCAAAATTCCCATGACGATTGTCTTCTGTGGTTAGGACTGGATGGCATTTGGAGTTTCTGCCTCAAAAATGTCAAAATAGAGTATACCTAAGCTTTTACGTCTCACCTTGTAAATACACTACATCCTGGTTTTGCTGTTCTTAAGTAAACATCTTTCTAGGCACTTACAAATGGTCTGATTCTTTACTCTTTCATTTTTTTCTCCTAGACAGTCAGCCTATGAATCAACTCAATCATGACTTGAATTTCTAGGGTAGTACCTAATTCTAGTTTTAATTTAAATCATTGCAAAGTTCCGAGGATCAATGTTTTTAAAAACAAGTCAAAGATTTGGCTTAGCAGGGTGAAGGGTCATCAGTGTGACCCAAGCTGATACTGACTATGGTCTGTACTCTTGACTCAGAAAAGAAAAATCCCCTTGATGAAGCTTACTGAAAATTTCCATGATGCTAGGGGCCACAAAAGCTGTAATCTTTTGGAGGGTGCCATAGTTTGTTTGACCTCTTATACACATTATCCTATCTTAGCTCTTTTAGTATTCTACCTCCTTCCCTTTCCTTTCTCCATCCTTTCCTTTGGAAGATTCATTCAGCAGTTACTAAGTGCTCACCCTGTGTTCTCTACCAGGGATTCCAGTAGCACTTCGCTATGGTCTGTGGTCACCACCGCCATCACTGTAATCCTCGTCACCATCACTACCATCCTCACCATGACTGAGTGTGTGTCGTACGCTGCACTCAGTGCTAGGCACCTGAAACGCAGTGTTTTGAAACCCAGCTACAATATTTTAAGGTAAGAAGTGATGCAGCTTTCCTATTTAACAGATGAAGAAAGAGATTCAGAATTGAAGTTAAATTCCCCACTTCATACAGCTGAAATGTGGCAGAGCACGATTACAGCCTATGTCTGCCTTACTTCTAGTCCATCCTGTTTCCACCTTACCTCACTTCTTTAGCACGGCCTGGAAAGAATTGTGTATTTCTTCATTAAATGTATCTTTGTTTTATATTCTTTTGACTATTTACATAGGCCGATTGCTATACTTTGGGCTTCAGGGGAGTATTTATTACCTATTTTGAAAGAAGGCCCTTTAAAGATGATTTTAAAACATTTTTCAAGTAAATGCAATAGCTCTTGTTTATTTCTTCTTGCCATATGGAATTACTGTAAATCCAATTAGTTTGATCAAGTTCCCTGTAGACATGGTGTTGTTTGGCACAGATGTTATGCTTGGTCCTGACGTTATGCAGTAGAGAGACACGTTTCAGGATTTGCCAGGGAGGTCAGCAGAATAGGGCAGCTGAGGACAGGGACGCCTGGCATCACAACTGCCTCCTAGTCTCCCACCTTCCCTAAGAGGGAAAGGATTTCCTGGAAAGCCCACCCAGCTGCAGGGTTTGGTTGCTGACATTCTGTCTGTGTTGAAGTTATAGTCAGGGCAGGCAGCAGCAGGGGTGGAGTTGGAGTGTACAAAATGGAATATCAACAGTCCTGAAGTCAGCAAAAAAATGAATGCAGACAACACTTGGAAACAAAGGAACATAGACCCTTAGCATGCATAGTGAGGCTTCCTCTCCTGGGCAAAGGTTACAATCTGGAAGGAAGGCCACAAGGAGGGTCCCGTGGTGCACATATTAAATGAGTTAAAGCACTTAGAAAACTGCCTGGCATGTAGCAAGGGGTCAACAAATGCAATCACTATTATTATTACTTAATAATGTGTTATTATTACTCAAAGATGGGTTACCACTGTTGCTCAAAATGTGTTTTTATTTTTATTGTTACTGCTCTTATTCCAAGGTAAGTTGTGAGACTTGGTACTCAGAAACTAGAATCATGGAAGAAACCCAGGTTAAAGACCCACCGGTAAGGCCAGCGCTTGGACATGAGGTGAAAACCTAGTTATCAGAAGAGCGATAGTGTAATACTGCGTTAGAGATAAGAATCTTAGAGCTGTTAAATATCCCTGTGTTAGAGTAAGATGGGTATAGGGACCTACAGTTGGCTGGAGCCTGCTGATGGGATTCAGTGCAGAGCAAACAGGTAAGGAAACTGGCTTCTCTTTATACAAAGAGCTATTTTTTGTTTTGTTTTTTATTTTATTTTGTTTTGTTTTGAGACAGAGTCTCACTCTGTGGCCCAGTCTGGAGTGCAGTGGCACTATTTTGGCTCACTGCAACCTCCGCCTCCCAGGTTCAAGCAGTTATCCTGCCTCAGTCTCCCAAGTAGCTGGGATTACAGGCACCTGCCATCATGCCTGGCTAATTTTTTTGCATTTTTAGTAGAAGCAGGGTTTTACCATGTTGGCCAGGCTGGTTTCGAACTCTTGACCTCAAGTGATCCGCCCGCCTCAGCCTCCAAAAGTGCTAGGGTTACAGGCGTGAGCCACTGTGCCCAGCTAAAGCTATTGTTTAGTAATAGTTTTAATATCAACTATAGAAGTATTTGAATAAGTTAAAATCATTTAAATAATTATTTATATTTTATCTCATGGCTATTTAACTGACAACTATTTAATATTAAGGCCAGAATGATAAGATGAGAAAAGACAGATAAAACCACAATGCATTTATATTTCAAGAATTGTGAGCTTAGTGTCCACCCTGCATTGTTAGAAGCTGCTTGGGACAGTTGGTGTCTCTGAAATGTTGTCACCTAAAGTTCCATGTGGAGATGACAGTGATAGAAGATGAAGAAACTTTGTCCAGATGTTCTGGGTAACTGGAATGTGAGTATCCACAGGTATTTGCTGAAAGAATGAATGCATGCCAAGAGAAGGGGAGGCACAGTGGGAGGTGAGTGGCACATACCTGAACAAAGATGACCCAACGTTCAGAGCCTCAGCAGCAGCATGCAATCGGACACTTACTGGGCAAAAAACACTTGCTGATGTAATAGCCATAACATTTTACTTTATAAACACTTAAAATATCCCTGTTGCGATTGCTACAAAACTGGGAGAAATGTGTTTTTTTCCTCATATTTCTTTTTTATATAATTTTTCAGAATTAAACAATGACTAGCACTTTGTCTTGAAACTGATGTGGCTGAAATTCTTCTCACGAACTTAGGAACCAACTGACTAAGGAATAGGATATGTAATGAATGATTGAGAAATCACTAGTTGATTATCATAAACCAAAACTCAATATATGCACAAAGTATGTAAACCGGAAAATGATCCGACGTCTTTTTCTTTTTTTTTTGAACAGTTGAATCAGGTGGTTGAGTTTGTCAAGTTGCATGAGTTTGACCGTCATCACAATGCAGCATTCGCATAGTCCTGATTACATGACTTACAGTTTTCCAGTGAACCCTCTGGCTAAAACTGCTCTTTCTTCCTACCCACATTTACACTAATATTTATTCTAGAAATTCCTGAAAATTCAGCCCTGACACTGCCAGGGTGACTTCTGTTCTCTGCCTTGTCATGGAGCTATCTAAAAGCAGCTGGCCATAGTCATTCACCTATAGTTATCCTTTGCTCCAGAAACTCCACCGCAGCTTCCCCTGTGTTTATTTTAAACCTTAAATTTGAAGAGCAAAATGATGAGAAAAATAGCATTGAGTCTAACCAGGGCTTCATAAATGTGTTGCCATGGCTTATCTTGCTACGTGAACCACTGCTGTGGGATTTGGGGTCTGGTTAGGGAAGATTAAAGCGGTGGGTGGTGCAACATTCTTTGCTTAAAACCTAAAATACACCTCCTTGTGCATTAAATACACAGAGGTATTTCAAAGCCAAGTATGTGTGTAATTAAAGTAAGAAAGTGCCAGCTTTCTGCGTGCACCTCGAGCTTCAGGCCACCACATGTGCTCTTTGTCAAGCCTTGGGAAGGCCAACAAATACACTGAGCTGCCAGGCAGATGAGAAAAGAAGCATTAGATGCTGGAGTTCCGGTTGAATCCTTTGGCAGTGAACAGTCCCCCAGGCTCATGCCCGCACAAACTTGGTTATGTATCTCCTTCCTTTTATTCACAGACACGGAGTGAGGATACAGCTCCTGGTAATTTCAGCGCAAGGCTCTCACTTCTCAAATGGGGCAGCGAGGAGCCGGTATCTGCATAAGCTGGATTATGGCTTATTTGAGTGAATGGATCGCATGCCGGGTATTGACATCCCAGATTCTTCAGGGTTGTACCTAAACAAAAAGATTGAAAAGGAGAAAGCCATTTTTTTTTTTTCTTTCCATGCAGGACTCACTTTCAAACCCAGTGTCATTATTCATGAGTTTTCCCAATGTACGCATGGCGCCGCTTTCGCTTGCGTTTCCGCTTTCTGTTTTTCTATTCACCTGTCTCTTGGGTACGTTTTATTTGTCCCAAGCATCCTTTCCTTCCCTTTGCCTGTCTTCTTTCCATGTCTTCTGTCTCCCCTGTCTCTACTTCTTTGCATGCTCTCTCTGCCTCTCTGGACCTCTCTGGGTCATGACGCCATTTAGTGAGGAAAGCGTCTGAGGCCAACCAGCAGAGATTTTCTCTTCCTCCTCCTCCCCACAGTTTCTTCCTCCGGAAAGGGGCTTCAGCGGAGAGGATCTTCTTTAGCTCCATCCTCTTGCTGGGCAGCTTGCTCTCCAGACAACTCCCTTGACCTTGTCCACAGCCCTAGCCTTCACAACTCCCCAATCCCAGCCCTGACCCCAAGATTCCAGGTCCCAACTCTGGGCTCTGCCCTGGCCTGTCTGAAATCAGGTGTCCTGGATGAAACACAAAGTCAGTCGAGAGTTAGGTTGCTTCCCTCACCACTGACAGATACGTGAAATTTCAACCAACTAACTGGAACTCAGAAGATCAGGCAGGATGGTAGGATCGAAAGAGCCTGGGACTGGGCTCGGAAGATCTGAGCAGTGGCTGCAGTTTGTCTAATAAAGGAGCTTGGCACCTGTTGGAATCTCAGTCTCCTCATGTTGAACTAGCAGACAGTGGAGCTGCTATTCAAATATTGATTCAAATTGTTTTCCTGATAACCTCATAGGTCTACAGAGGAAAGTTCCTATGGAATGTAGGAGAGAGTCAAAAGGGGAGGCAAACTAAAATCTTTATGTTGTGACATTGAGTATGTTTTGTTTCAAATGTGTCATGACTCAGAAATAGCTTTGTACTGCTCAGCAAAGCCTGGCCATAAAAGAGTTGTGACTCCTGAATATTAGTGATGTTGACTCCTTGAACAAGACAAGCAATCAAGTCCTTGGACGTGTCCCCTCCACTGCCACACTCCTGCAGCGTGGATCTTAGAAATGCAAAGAAGCCTCTAGGTTTGACACAACAGCTATGGGCAGAGGAATCAGTGAAAACTGGCACTGATATTGGAGGGTGGGAGCAAGGTAGTGGGGCAGGGAGGTGACAGGCTGCCCTTGGTGTCAAACCAAACTGTGGGGTGACGCTCTGAGTCCTTTAGATATAGGAGGTATAGCTATACCTGTCTATATCTATGTCTGTGTCTGTGGCTAGCCCTAAATCTCTATCTATCTATCTATCTATCTATCTATCTATCTATCTATCTATCTATCTATCTATCTATCTCTATATCTAATCTATATCTATTTCTGTGTCTGCATCTGTGTCTGTGTCTAGCCCTAAACTGAAATATATATCTACACCTTTATTATCTATCTATCTATCTATCTATCTATCTATCTATCTATCTATCTATCTATCTCCATCCATGCAGCTATATCCAGGACCTGTTAGCACCTTAGTCATTAGCAAGCACACCGCCTGGGGACTGGGGAGTGCCAGAACTCTGAGGGGACCCTGTTCTGGAATCAGAGATGTGAGAGAAGAGGATGGGTAGGCAGATGGTGCTGCTCTACTTTTAAAATTATCTATGTTGAACAGACTTGCTTTTCATTTGTAATAACCTCAAGTTAAGAGTGTCTGGTTCTTAGAGTGAGCTAAGCTATCTTTAAAACTTCACACCATTTAGGAGGCATTTTGAAATAGTTTTTCTGCTTACTGATCGGAATAGTGTCAAAGAACAAATGAGAGTATGTGAAAATGCTACTGCACCGTTGACATCTGTGAGATTATGAGGGTGCGTATTTCTGTATATTTATGTGTGCCAAGTAATAGCAAAACAGTTAAGATGCTATTGGGGGAAAATCGTGCATACTTTCTTGGGAAAAAAGTTTTCCTGAATTTTAAAAGGATAATTTTATTTTCTTGCAGTGGGTTGTTTTGCCCAATGCCAAAAACAAGTATGTAACAGTGTCCAAGCAGGGAAAAGCCACTCTGCCTCAGGCTGTTTTGTCCTAACATGTCACCACAAATATTTCTCATGTTGTAAATACCCTTTGTAGAATTCAGATCATGTAACCTTTTGGTTTTGAAATATTGCCACTTATGTGAACTTCTGATAATCTTTGAATGTCAGATTTTGTCCTGGCCTTGCAAATCTTTTCTCCCCCTTTTTTGAAAAGACCATCATTTAGGAGACAAGAACTCAGCCTAGGGATGCTGGTTAGCCAGTGACTAAATACTCCAGGATGCCAACATAAACCTCAACCAACAGCCGGCCTCTGCGAATGTTGGGCAGCTTTTGACTCTTCACATTTACTGAAAGTCAGACTCAAAAAGGAATGTCTTTCAGTCTTCTTTTTCTTTCCTTGTGTATGTATACTGATGGACAGAAAGAACTTAGCACAGGGTCTGGGTCATAGTAAATGCTTAACAAAAGCTACCTCTTAAGTCTGTCTCTTGTTTATTACAGGCATTGGCATCCTTTTAACAGTGAAGTACTGTATCTGTGAAAGTATTACAGAACGGTAGGAAACTAAACTTTGGCTGTATATCCAAGGCTTAGAAGAAATTATAACGGGACAGACGGAACTCAGGTTGCTGCCATCTGAGAGCAGAAGGGAAAGAAGAGGAACATTCCCCTGTTCTTCCCCATCCTGCTTGGGTTTGGTTTGGCTCGATTTCCTTTGGAATCTGCATTTGCCCCAGCAGGCATTTAAGCCCTCTGAGTCCTAAAACACACAGTAATGGGATTAAGGTGCATGACATATGAAAGAAAAGGGCAAAAGCATTTTAAATTTGGTACCAGGGCAAGGATTGGGGCATTTCAGAGTTTCTTTTTAAAGCTGTTAGAGATAGAGACTTTTGTGTGAGAGAAACAACTGCTCTTCGTTGGATTTTAGCTACAGAAGTGCTAGGCAAAATCACCCTCGCAAGAACAGCACAGTGCAATGGGTAATGCGCACTACAATTACCTTTCAGAGAGCACTGAAGCAGTTTCTTGACACCCCCCTCCACACTGAGAATGAGGTGCCAGAGGGCAGATTGCTGGCTGGTGGCACAAGGAGTCATGGGAAGGTCATGGGCTTTGGGGTGGGACATACCTGGCTTCAAATCCACTTATAAACTGTGTGATGTTTGACAAGTTAATGTCTCAGAAACTCAGTTTTATAGCCCCGAGCCAAAAACAAAAACACCTTCTTTGCCTGGTTGTTATGAGAATTCTTTGAGATAAGGTACACAAAACCTCTACAGATAGGCACCAACCAGTGCCGTTTTCCTGGACAAATTCATGATTTAGGGGAAGCAGTCTTTTGCCTTTTAAAAAGACCTACCATAAGCTAAACAGACTTCAGTATGTTTATGGAGCCATGCAACCAGCTTAATTTGCATAAAATAGAAACATTTCTCAGATACACAGCTGGATACTGAAAACTGCAGAATTGTCCTGGCCAAACCCAGAGAAAACCGAATATAGGGTAGGGTTTTTTTTTTCTTTTTCGTCACAAAATTAGGAAATGGAGAACAGAAGCCTGTCCATCCTGGCAATAATGTTTCGTAATTCAAGGAAAATAAGACTTCCATTTTGCATTTAGTTCCAGTTTGATACATTTTTGTAGCAGTAGATTTTGGGGAGGTTTTAGAATTGTTGTCCAAGACCAGCAATTCATTTTTCCAGAGGTTTCACGGAATCAGGTAATATCAAAGCAGAGAAAACTCAGAAATAAGATGAGAAGGTTATTTCGAGGCAAAGTAGTGGTGGGATGAATCCCGCCCCCCACCATGACCCACTCCCAAGACTCAGCTGGTAGTAATCATAGTAATAAGTATGATGATAATAGTGAGGATAACAACAGTTAACGTTCCTGGAGAAGTTACTGTGCAAGAGGGAATGTGTTAAGTGCATTTCCTATATTTTCTTTTATCTTTCTTTCTTTTTTGCCACAATTACACTTTTATTTTTTATTTTTTTACATTATACTTTAAGTTCTGGGGTACATGTGCAGAACTTGCAGTTTTGTTACATAGGTATACTTGAGACAAGAATCTTGCTCTGTTGCCCAGGCTGGAGCATAGTGGCGCGATCTCAGCTCACTGCATCCTCCGCCGCCGGGGTTCAAGTGATTCTCCTGTCTTAGCCTCCCAAATAGCTGGGACTACAGGCACCCACCCACATCTGGCTAATTTTTGTATTTTAGTAGAGACAGGGATCTTGCCATGTTGGCCAGGCTGGTCTTGAACTCCTGACCTCAAGTGATCTGCCCTCCTCAGCCTCCCAAAGTGCTGGAATTACAGGTGTGAGCCACTGCACCTGGCCCATTTCCTATATTTTTCCATTTACTCTCCCTAACAAATCTATGCACTATTTTTAATCCCTGTTCCAAAGTTGGGGAAACCAAAGCATGCTTAAAAACACTGTTAATTAACTAGTGAGATGCAGACCATGAGGCCTAAGTTTGCAGTCCCTTGTGAGAAACAGGCACCTAGCGTCTCTGAGAAGTGCCCATGTAAGCCTTCTACGAATAACCTTCTTTAGAATTAATATGAATTTGCTAATTATTTCTACCATTGCAAATTATTTTCCCAACCCACATTGCTGGCGTATTCTTTTAGATTAGGATTTTTCAACCTTGATCCAATTGACATTTTGGGATTGATCAGTTTTTCTTGTATAGGCTGTATTGTGTTGCCTGGGTTCAGGCTCTGCTGTTACCAGCCTCAGCACCACACTTTCCTTGTTGGCATCCCTCAGGCCTATCCATCCTTTTGTGGCCCTGTCCTCATTAGCCGGATGGAAGGTGCCCTCTGCTCTCTGCCAAGCCCTGACTGATTACAATACTAAACAAAGCAATAGTTTGTTTGGAAATAATGTCTGTGCCTGCCTCTTTAAATTACAGACCCAAGCTCTCTTCCAAAGCCATATTTTTCCTACCTCTTAAACGAGCAGATGAAGTTTCCGACAGGTTGGCTCTGGGCCACATCAGATGAAGACATGCAGTCACCTCCTGTTTAGTCTTCTGGATTGATCCTGGTAAAGCAGCACCGGCCTTCAGGAAGAACAGCCTTCCTGTTCAGGAAAAATCCACGTTTGCCTCTGTCCCCTCTTTTTCGCTTATGAAATCTCGTTTGCCCTCCTCTGCAGCACAGCACAGGTGAGGAAAATCGACCTCTTTGTAATTTGGAGCCAAACCATTCAGAACGTATAACATCATTCATTAAAATAGAAATAATTCACATTTCTTGATTGGTCTATAGCAGTTTGAAGCAAATTAGGTTGTCATGAAGCAGCTGTCTTGGAGGTTTATGCCAGGGCTCTGAGGCTCCCTCTGTCCCTCTGAGAATGTACAGGACTCCTTGAGTACCAGGGCCAGGCTACATCCAACTTCACTCACTGGAGCCTCTCAGGGGGAAGTACTGCGGAGCATGAAAAAATGCCAGCCCTATTGATGGTAAAGGCAGCACATGATAAATATTCACTTTTGTCTTCCTTCCTTCCCTCTCTAACTTCCCTAATTTGAAAGGTAAAAAACGGGGCTAGGGGAAAGGAACTCTCAAAGGAAGAGAGAAACAGTATAGATCTTGGAGACTGGAGGTGAAGTGGTGGAGTTTGTGGAGTCTCTGTAGCTCCGTTGGCGTTTTTGGCGGTGTTTGGGTTCTGGGTGCCTTTGAGTGCACCCTTCCCCTCTCTCTGCCTCTCATGTCTGTTTGGCTATGTGGAGGTAGTGAGGTGGTGGTTAGCGCCTGATGGAAAAGAAGCAGAAGCTGCTGGGAAGCTCAAGGGAAATCATTCTTCCTTTCTGCCAAGACAGATCATGAGTGCAGGGAAGGAAGCTGCAGCCAAGGGCGCTGCCCGCTGGCTGGAGCTGGGCTGTTCCTCTCAACGAGTGAGGAAAGGGAGAGGAGGCCCACTTCAGGCTTCATAAACAAGGAGTGTCCAAGTTCCTGAGAGTACGAAAGGCACATGGGAGGATAGAACCTCAACCTTAGCAAGGTATTGCATATTTTTAAAAAAATCCTTGATATTCCCACCTCCCAACTGGGTGTATTGATGACTGAATACATGCTAAAGAAAGACTATAGGACTAAAATATCTTAAATGCTCCTTAACCAAAAAATGGAAAACACTTTAAAGTATGTGGGGAGATGAAGGAGAGAATTTAATAATCCATTGTCTTAGTCCTTTTGGGCTGCTAAAACAAAATACCATGGAGTGTGTGGCTTATAAACAACAGAAATTTATTTCTGACAATTCTAGGCACTGAAAAGTCCAAGATCAAAGCACCAGTAGACTCAGTGTCTGGTGAGTGCCTGTGTTCCCATACACAGTGTCTCTTTGCTATGTCCTCACTTGGCGGAAAGGTGAGGGTCTCTCTGGGGCCTCTTTTATGAGGTCACTAATCCCAATCATGAGGGCTCTGCTTTTATGATCTAATCACCACCCCAAAGGCCCCATCTCTTAATGGGATCACCTTGGGGGTTAGGATTTCAAAATCTGAAATTTAGGGGACAGAAACATTCAGACCATAGGATTTATTTAGAAACTGTTTCATTTACTTAAATGTGACCCATAGGACACTTTATATTGGCATGTCAGCCACTTTCTTTAGCACTTTACAGAAGTCCACTCTCCTGGGGTGCAAAAGTTCCGGCACCTGCCCAGGTGCCATGGTTCATGCCTGTAATCCCAGCACTTTGGGAGGCCGAGGCAGGCGGATCACTTGAGGTCGGGAGTTCAAGACCAGCCTGGCCAACATGGTGAAACCCATTCTCTACAAAAAGAAAAAACAAAAACAAAAATTAGCCAGGTGTGGTGGCACGCACCTATAATCCCAGCTACCGAGGAGGCTGAGGCACGAGAATATCTTGAACCCAGGAGGCAGAGGTTGCAGTAAGCCAAGATGGTATCACTGTACTGCAGCTTGTGTAACAGAGAGGGACTCTGTCTCCAAAAAATTACAGCATTGGGGGCTTAACCATTGCATTATCTTCAATAATGTTTGATTAATGAGCATTTTCATATAAGTATATACATTCATTTTAATTTTAAGATTCAGTAAAATTCATTTGAATTTACAACAACGTTGTGATAACATATATGGCAAGTATGTTATCTCCGTAAGGAAATTGGTGCTTTGAGAAGTTAATGACTTCTTAGTTAATTATACAGCCAATAAGTGCTAGAAGCCAGTTCCTCTGCCACTGGTTAGTCCTGTGCACTTCCCCCCATTGTGTACTATTTCCCTTGAAAACGGGAGAATGTGTCTGCTTCTAAGGACATTGTGCAATCAGAATTATCTTTGAAAAGTGGGGTTTGGAGGCAGGAGCCACGGACAGTATTTGAGTCTGACACAGAAACTACAGAAACTACTCTATTTTAGCAGGAATCTCAAAGTTTCTTTTATTAGCTGAAATTTTCTCAATCCAGAGAATTGTTGTATCTCTTCATGAGCTTGAG
This sequence comes from Colobus angolensis palliatus, assembly GCF_000951035.1. NCBI lineage: Eukaryota > Metazoa > Chordata > Mammalia > Primates > Cercopithecidae > Colobus > Colobus angolensis. The sequence goes on along the minus strand of NW_012118487.1, from coordinate 22,189,602 downwards.
AGTCATGGGGCACGTGTGATTATCCTTATTTTATCAATGAAAAACCTGAGGCTCAGAGAAATTAAGTAATGTGTAGTGATAAATTTGGCATTGTCCAAAGAGAGGGCTGGACTTGGCCCTCAGCTTCTGTAAGGTAATCTATGTCATACCTAATAGGAAGGAGAGTCTTTGGGGAGGGTTCCATCCATGCCTGACTGTCTGAGGCTGGTCGTACCAGAAGGACCAACCATGCAATTTAAGGGTTGAGCCTTCGGAGAAGTTAACCTGGAAGCTGAGTGTCAACTCTGTAGGCAGTCAATCCATGAAGCAATCAGTCATGCCTACCTAATGAAGCCCCAGTAAAACCTCTGCCTACGGAGACTTGGGTCAGCTTCTCTGGTTGGCAGTACTCCATGTATGTTGTCCTACACCAATGCTGAGAACGTAATGTGTTCTGGGGACAGTAGAAGCTTTACAGGTGCAGACCTTTGTATGCTTTCCTTATAATAAACCATAACCCCATGAGTATAACAAACAGCCTTCAGTGAGCATCCTTTTAGTGAATTATCAAATGTGAGAGTGATTTGGGGAAGCTCTTTACCTTGGGGTTAGTGTCAGAAGTGTGGGAGATTTTGTGTTGACTTTCTTTTTAGCTTTGTAGTTGGGCTGTAACTCCTTGCAGTTGGTGTCAGAAAGTCTTGAGTGGACTTGGCAGTCTGAAGGACCATGTCCTCCAACTTTGCAGTTTGGGCTAGCTGTAAGTCAGTCACCTGTTCACAATCACTAGAGCCTGAGCCAAGAATAGAACTCATATGATTGTAACACAAATACATGTAAGTACATTTGTAACACAAAATGCTCTCACCAGGCATGTCCCAACCAGTGCTCCAATCTGCTGGAGCATCTCTCAGTGGAAACAATGGCAATCAGAGCATTTGGAAAGTGGGATGCCCGCGGTGGGAGGAAATAGGGAGGGGGCCGCCAGTGGGATGAAGACCAGGTGGGAGTAATTGGGAGGTCTTGGGATTGGATCAGTTGGCATGTGGCGGGACGGAGATCTGTAACCTTTATACATCTGCAGGGAAGCCCTCAGCTCTACTGAGGTAGTGCTTCCATCCATCAAAAGCACAGGTGACGAGGCTCTCTCTAGCATTTCATCCAAGAGCTCTTGGGCTGACATATGGCAGTCCAAGACTTCAGCTTGGATTCAGTCCCATTTCCGTAGGTTTTCTGGCCTATGCCAACCCAGCAGGATGAGCTAAGAGATTACAGGATCATACCTACCTTTGCTCCACAGATCTGAAATTGTTGTTTTCCTCTTGAAATTTCAAAATTCCAGGAAAAGGAATACAGCTGTAAAAATAATAGAGCGCTCACCTTGAAGCTGATGGCAGATGTATTATAACACAGTGAAGCAATCACCCAACACGTTTCATATTGCAAAGTGCCCAGGAGCACCAAGAGGATTTGTGTTCAGTCACGCCATCCATTCTCTTCAAAGAGAACAACAGAAGCAATCTTAATCCTCCATAAAATCTGCTATAATGTTCTGTTTGACATTAAGGCATTTTCATAAAACTATAGGTTTAACTGTTTCAACTAACTTGAAGAGTCAATTTAGTCTAGCAGACTGGCTCCATGAAAAGCAATTGAAATTAGTTATTTGGGTACATTATCAGGTCAAGGGCATCCTTAAACTATCAAGTTGGCTGTGTTTATAGTTAGGAGGCTTGGGGAAAGCATGGAGGAAAGTGGATAATTAGGCACCCAATATATACCAGGTACTTTTTCTACTTCATTTAATCTGCACAACAACACACTGTATAATCTCAATTTTATAGATGACAAAACTGAGGCTCAGGGAGATTAAGTAATTCTCTCAAAGTTATAAAAATGGCAGAGACAGCAGTGACACCCAGACCTTTCTGCTACTAAGTCTCTCTCTCTCTCTATCTTTTTTTGTAGGGCAATAATTTATTAAAGCAAGAAGTTGAAACCTTTGTATTCTGCAATGAAGATCAGGGTATCACTGAAAGACAGTGGAAACCAGGATAAAAGAGTTTTCACATCTCAGAGATTAAATTTCACCAATGTTTTCCCCAATATTTTTTAAATTAAGAGTCTGTTCGCAAGGGACATCTTGTCTGTGCATTTCTTCACCGCCATCTTGGCGGCAATAGCTTCCAGAGGTGCGTTAAGATTGGCAAGTTGTAACTTGAACAAAGGATCTTGAGTGAATAAGAAGCCTGTGATTTTAGTAGCAAGGGCCGGACAGAGCACTGCATTGGCCTCTTAGCAGCTAAAGGCCAGAGTGAGTAGTAGGAGGCACACTGACAGCCTTGTGGCATCTTATTTAGCTTTGTCTGTTACCAAGCCTTGATCTTCCCGGTATTCCACACTATGTACCTGTTAGAAATATAATTCAGAGGCCAGATGCAGTGGCTTACACCTGTAATCCCAGCACTTTGGGAAGCTGAGATGGGTGGATCACCTGAGGTCAGGAGTTCGAGACTAGTTTGGCCAAACTGGTGAAACCCCGTCTCTACTAAATATGCAAAAATTGGCTGGGCACAATAGCGGGCAGCTGTAATCCCAGCTACTTGGGAGGCTGAGGTGGGAAAATTGCTTGAACCCAGGAGATGGAGGTTACAGTGAGCTGAGATAGTGTCACTGCACTCCAGCCTGGGTGGCAGAGAGAGAGAGCCTGTCTCAAAAAAAAAAAAAAAAAAAGAAATATAATTCAGAAATATATTACACCATCACATTATCCTAGGAGAATGTCAGCTTAAGAATCTAAGTATGAAATTCTGAGGTATGACCTACACTGTAGCTCTGATTTATGGTAAGGAGTGTATGTATTTTTTTTTTTCTAATGGGTCAGTTAAATTTTCCCTGATCTTGTTGAAATGGCTAAGACTCAAATAAGTTTAACAAATATTCATGAAACACAGTTTGTCTAACCATTCTCCTTTTCATGGGAAAAGACTGATTTGTGTGTTGTGTGTGTGTGTGTGTGAGACAGGGTCTTACCCTGTTGCCCAGGCTGGAGTACAATGGTCTGATCACAGCTCACTGTACCCTTCTACTCCTGGGCTTAAGTGTTCCTTTCACCTCAGCCTCTCCAGTAGCTAGAACTACAGGCACACACCACCATGCCCAGCTAATAAATTATTTTTGTGTGTGTGGAGATGGAGTCTCATTATGGTGCCCAGGCTGGTCTCAAACTCCTGACTTCAAACCATCCTCTCACCTTGGCCTCTCAAAGCACTGGGATTACAGGTATTAGCCACTGAAACTGGCCTGGAAAGACTGATTTTATAACCAGTGTTTTTGTAATCAATATATATATATATTTTTTTTGTAGGAAGGATTCCAATTTATAAACTGCAATGAAAGTCATCAATTAGTTTACTCATATTTCCTTTATCTCCTATACAGTTACACCCAGAATTATGTTGTACTATCTCTTAAATATATACACATCATATTATAATATGCTCAGTATTGTACTTTGAAATGGTCTCTGCTGTATGATGTTTGTGTTGTGTATTATTAATTGTCAACTAGGGTGGCATGCTAGATTTGGCACCAATTAATTCTACTACTTAGACCCCAAGTTGGATTTTACCTTTTCATCTCTGTTTCTGATCCTCACTTAACACTTTCTCTTGCCTAACTGGCACCTAATGCCTAATACCTTCCTACTATTCTTTGCCCTTCCCTCAAGTGATTGAGACTTCAGCCACCCAACTACTGCGTGTCCCAGGAATGGCTCCAGGTGCTAAAGATACAACAGTGAACAAACAGTCCCAAATCCTGTCTTTGGAGAGTTTCTGTTCTAGCAAGAACCTCCCTTATCAAAATTCTAACCCTTGAGCATCTTAGCTGGGTATGAGGCAATTTGATTATCATGTTACAGTATGCCAGGGCATGGTGTGATTGATTTATAAGGAGTCTTTGTGTTTTTTTCTTTTTTTTCTTTTTTGAGACAGAGTCTTGCTCTGTCGCCCAGGCTGGAGTGCAGTGGCGCGATCTCGGCTCACTGCAAGCTCAGCTTCCCAGGTTCATGCCGTTCTCCTGCCTCAGCCTCCCGAGTAGCTGGGACTACAGGCGCCCGCCACCATGCCCAGCTAATTTTTTAGTAGAGATGGGGTTTCACTGTGTTAGCCAGTATGGTCTCAATCTCCTGACCTCGTGATCTGCCCGCCTCGGCCTCCCAAACTGTGTGTGTGTTTTTTTTAACCAACATTAATTTATACATCCTTCTGATAGAGATGTGAGATCTAAGGATCCATCTCACATCTCCTCTTGTGAGATGCATTCTTTTTAAACACTTATAAATAATGAATTCTGGGAAAAGTTTTTACATGTTTAACTGTTGAAGCCTAAATGATCATATTGTACATTCTAAAATTAATGATCATTTTCAAGAATGTTTTTCATTTTCCTTTTTAAAATTTGTATATGTTTCATGTGGATACCACTGGGATAAAGATAATTGCTCGAGTTCTCATAGCCAACACATGAGAGAATAGAATTTAAACTAGTATTCAATTCTCTAAACTCTCTTTGCCTCTCCACACAACTGTGCATAGTTTTAACACAGCAATTACTATTGATATACAAACCTGAAATGTAGTGCTATCTTTCTTGAAACTTGAAATGGCAAGAAAGGAGAATACAAAAGACAGATTTCAATGTCACTGTCAGCCTAAAATTGAGACAACCTGATAGGATTTACATACATTTAAAATATATCCCTGTGGTTTATATTAAGACCTTCGATACTCATTGCCAGTTAGGTATTAACAGTTCTCAAGTCAAAGAGCGAGTCAGACAGTCCTGATGCCGTTGCTTAGAAAAGAGGGAGGGTTCCCTTTGAAAACAACTCTTTTCTGGTTATGTCAGTATTTGGCATAAAAACCATCTCTGCTACTTTAACTTTTTACTGAATTGGATAATCAGAGATAGCTTGGCATGCAGATCTTATGATTCCAGATACAAATCTTTGCAGAGCTATAAGATTTCAAAGAAAAGTTAAAGCCTTTGGGACAACAATAAATTTCTATCAATTTGTCTCTGTAAGTATCTGATCTCTAATCTTATTAAGAAGTGAAACAGACTCTGGAAAATTACTGTTGGCAAATTTGCACAATCAATGGAACATATTAAGTGAGCATAGGTATGTTTCCTCTTGTTGAAGTACTATTAAACTCTCTGATTGTTCCTTTTTTGAGTTCAGATGTTTTTAGCAGATCATGGTCAATCATATGATCTATTTCTAAATATTTTAATTAGAGGATCACTCTGTCTCAACTTGTCTAAACAATTATAAATTGAAAAAAGAAGTGTGGCAACATATCCTATATTTCTTAGGCAAGAATTACTCATACAGGTGTTCACATAAAGATAATTTGGCATGGTTATCAAATGGCCATGGGTGAAACAAGCCAGAATTTCAACTGCAGCCTAGGATTTGCATCTTACATTATTGCTTTTACACTGAGTAACATGTGGGTTGACAACATGATTCTCTACTTTTTGTTAGCACCGTAAACTAGTGGTTTTATTGGATAAACCCACTGCTATGAGGTCTGAACATAGTTGTATTGTTTAATGTGAAAATCAAATGAAACCTCTGATTAAAATATTATGTTTATGATTTATAATTAAGCTGTATAATAATTATCACTAGTTACCAATTTTTAGAAATGATAAATTTTTTTGGTAATTGGTAATTATTACTAGTTACCAATTTTTAGAAATGATAAAATTTGTGTTAACTTACTGAGACCAACTCCATTTGACTCTTTTTACTTTTTATGTTTTAAGATTCACTGTATTTATAATTACTGTCATACTTTCTATTTGGTCTGTTTGGTAATATTTTGCATCATTATGATCCTTAATCATAATTTTCATCACCCTCAAAACACATAGCTGACATACATATGAGAAGAAAGACATTTTGAATTTTACATGTGGAAAGGCAGAAGAAATTGGTTGATGTTATGCGATGGGGTCGGTAAGGACTCTCTGTGGTGCCCCTTAGTATTTCCGCATCCCTTTGTAAAAGTGAATGGATCACTACAGCACCTAGAGCAGAATACTGAGAATTGTGATCCTTCAGGCACGGTGGTTTGGTTACTCTGTCAGTTACCTCAAACTTCTAAGGTTGAATGTTTATGTCACCCCCAAATTCATATGCTGATATTTGAATTTATAAGGTAAGGGTATTAGGAGGTTGGACCTTTAGGAGGTGATTAGATCATGAGAGTGGAACCCTTTTTTAAAATTTTTTTGAGATGGAGTCCTGCTCTTGTCACCCAGGCTGGAGTGCAATGGCACGATCTTGGCTCACTGCAATCTCTGCCTCTCAGGCTAAAGTGATTCTCCTGCCTCAGCCTCCCAAGTAGCTAGGATTACAGGTGTCCACCACCACACCCAGCTAATTTTTGTATTTTTAGTAGAGACAGGATTTCGCCATGTTGGCCAAGCTGGTCTCGGATTCCTGACTAGTGATCTGCCTGCCTTGGCCTCCCAAAATCCTATAGGTGTGAGCCACTATGCCTGGCCAGGGTGGAACCCTTATACATGGGATTTGTGACTTCATAAAGAGACCCCACAGAGCTGCCTTGCTCCTTCCACCACCTAAGGACATAATAAGAAGGCAGTGCCATCTGTGAACAAGGAAACAGGTTGATATGGTTTGGATTTGTGTCCCCATCCAAATGTCATATTGAATTGTATATTAGAATTCTTTAGAGGGACAGAACTAATGGAATATATATATACATGTATACATATACATACACACATATATATACATATACACACACACACGCAAAGGGGAGTTTATTAAGTATTAACTCACATGATCATGAGGTCCCATGATAGGCCATCTGCCAGTTGGGGAGCAAGGAGAGCCAGTCCGAGTTCCAAAACTGAAGAACTTGGAGTCTGATGTTTGAGGGCAGGAAGCATCCAGCACCAGAGAAAGATGTAGGCTGGGAGGCTAGGCCAGTCCCTCTTTTCGCGTTTTTCTGCCTGGTTATATTCCAGCCGTGCTGACAGCTGATTAGATGGTGTCCACCCAGATTAAGGGTGGGTGTGCCTTTCCCAGCCCACCGACTCACATGTTAATCTCCTTTGGCAACACCCTCACAGACACACCCAGGTTCAATATTTTGTATCCGTCAATCCAATCAAGTTGACGCTCAGTGTTGACCATCACAACTTGTAATCCCCAGTGTTGGAGGTGGGGCCTGGTGATTGGATCACGGGGGCAGATTTCCCCGTTGGTGCTATTCTCCTGACAGTGAGTGAGTTCTCCAGAGATCTGGTTGTTTGAAAGTGTGTAGCACCTCCCCCTTCTCTGTTTTCCTCCCGCTCTGGCAATGTGATGTTCCAGTTCCCCATTCACCTTCCACCATGATTGGAGGTTTCCTTACACCTTCCCAGAAGCAGAAGTGGCTATGCTTCCTGTACAGTTAGTGGAACCGTGAGCCAATTCAACCTCTTTTCTTTATGAATTATCCAGTATCAGCAGTCTTGGGTATTTATTTATTTATTATTTATTTTATTTTTTGAGACAGAGTCTCACTCTGCTGCTCAGGCTGGAGTGCAATGGTGTGATCTTGGCTCACTGCAACATCCACCTCCCAGGTTCAAGCGATTCTCCTGTCTCAGCCGCCTAAGTAGCTGGGATTACAGGTATGCACCACCATGTCTGGCTAATTTTTTTACATATTTTTAGTAGAGATGGCGTTTTGCCATGTTGGTCAAGCTGGTCTGGAACTCCTGACCTCAGGTGATGGGACAGGTGACCAAAGTGTTGGGATTACAGGCGTGAGCCACCGTGCCTGGCCAGTCTCAGGTATTTGTAGTACTTGGGGATGTACTAATACACGGACCCCCGGGCAGACACTGAATCTGCCAGCACCTTGATCTTGGGCTCCCCAGCCTCCAGAACTGTGAGAAATAAATTTCTGTTGTTTATAAGCTACTCTGACTATGATATTTTGTTATAGCTTCCCAAACAGATGAAGATACAAACCAACTGAGGTTCTGGTTAAGACAAAAAAAATCATGGAATGAGAAATGGAGGAAGGAAATTGTGACCATCAACCATAGGGCCAGTCCCTCCTTTAAGTTTGAATGATTTCAATTTTTCCCTTTGTCCCCTCAGTCTTAGGGAGAGTAACTGTTTCCTGTGGTTGCTTCTTCGATGTCCCTTTTTACTCTTTTCAGTATCTATTTAACAACTTTATATCTAGCTATCTATTTTTTGTGTTAAATTATCTCTGTTCCAACTTGCAGGGTAGTTTCTGCCTGCCTTCTGACTGGCCCATGGCTGATGGAGTTCTCTCACACAATACTTGCCAAATGTTACTCCATGGGCCTCAATCTTGCAATTCTTTCCTGTTTTTTGAAACTTGAGGAGGCCTTGAGCATTGATTTCCCATCTTGCTAGCTATCTTGCTAGGTCTCACGGTACTGTTTCACAGATCAGCCTGTCTTCATTTGTGCCTTCCACATCAGAATGCAGGACTTCGGGAGCTATCAGATATTCTTGCACAAGAGGTGGCATGAGAAAAGCAGAGTTTAAGAAAGACTTATAAAAGGATTTTCTTTTTTGAGACAGAGCCTCACTCTGTTTTCCAGGCTGGGTGATCCCCCTGCCTCAGCCTCCCGAGTAGCTGGAAATACAGGTATGTGCCATCCAGCCTGGCTAATTTTTGTACTTTTTGTAGAGACAAGGTTCATCCATGTTGCCCAGGCTAGTTTCGAACTCCCAGGCTTAAGCCATCCACCTGCCTTTGCCTCCTAAAGTGCTAGGATTACAGGCGTGAGCCCCTGAGCCCAGTCAATAAAACGTTTTATGGAAGCAAGAAGTAAGAAGAGGGAAATATCAAAAACAGTCAGACTTGTTAGGAGTATGCTGAAAGTTATGTACAATGTGATTACTATTTGAACTGGGGTAGTAGCAGTGAGAATAAAAATCAAGAGCCATTGTGGGCTGTGAGCATGGTGGCTCATACCTGTAATCCCAGAACTTTGGGAGGCCGAGGTGGGCAGATCACTTGAGGTCAGGAGTCCCAGACCAGTCTGGCCAACATGGTGAAACCCCATCTTTACTAAAAATACAAAAAAAAAAAAAAAAAAAAAACAATTAGAAGGGTGTGGTGGCAGGCACCTGTAATCCCAGCTACTTGGGAGGCTGAGGCAGGAGAGTCGCTTGAACACAGGAGGTGGAGGTTGCAGTGCACTGAGATCATCCTGCCACTGCACTCCAGCCTGGGCAACAGAGTAAGACACTGTCTTAAAAAAAATTAAAAAGAGCCATTGTGAAGGGAGAATCTCTGTGACAGAGGACGTTAGGACAGGGCCCTGGGTCCCACCTGCCAAGCTGCTACAGTAGGATAAATGAGAGTCAGGTCCAGTCCCGGCTCAAACACACCCCTACTACTGTCTGCACACAGGAATATCTCCTGAATAGAGTGCAAAATTCAGTCAAGTCAGAGCTAGAGTCAAATTTCTAGGTTCTCATGGGAAATCAATTCATGAGATTTCATACTGTAGGCTGTAGCATGGGTAGCCCACTAAAAGCATGAATAGACATTCAGTTGAATTAATTTAGCTGGGAGGCTAAAGTCAAGACCCAAGGAGGCAGGAAGGATAAGAAAAGTATCTGAGTGAAGGCGCATATATCAGAACACTCAGGGCTGCAAAGACATCTCATTTATTTGGTGTCAAATACTTGGGAGTATTCATTAATGCTTGGAGTACTTAACAGTATTTTCTGCCCCTTTCTCTACCTAAGTAGGTTATAGGTTAAGGGAGTTAAAGTTAAGGCCCTTTAGAGTGTGTTTAAATGACAGCTTGCATCCCTGCCTCAAGAGCATGAGTTTGTGGTGATAAATGCCCTCTGTAGATGTGTGTCTGCCTCCAATCATTAGCCTCCTTCTTGTTTTTGCCCTGTAGGCTTCATTATCACCTTACTGATAAATACAGGAAAAACAGAGATAAAGATGACCTTTATTACATCATTTTTTTTTTTTTTTTAGCTTCTGTTAAGTTTTTTTTTTGTTTTTTTATTATACTTTAAGTTCTAGGGTACATGTGCATAACATGCAGGTTTGTTACATATGTATACTTGTGCCATGTTGGTGTGCTGCACCCATCAACTCGTCAGCACCCATCAACTCATCATTTACATCAGGTATAACTCCCAATGCAATCCCTCCCCCTCCCCCCTCCCCGTGATAGGCCCCGGTGTGTGATGTTCCCCTTCCCGAGTCCAAGTGATCTCATTGTTCAGTTCCCACCTATGAGTGAGAACATGCGGTGTTTGGTTTTCTGTTCTTGCGATAGTTTGCTGAGAATGATGGTTTCCAGCTGCATCCATGTCCCTACAAAGGACACAAACTCATCCTTTTTTATGGCTGCATAGTATTCCATGGTGTATATGTGCCACATTTTCTTAATCCAGTCTGTCACTGATGGACATTTGGGTTGATTCCAAGTCTTTGCTATTGTGAATAGTGCCGCAATAAACATACGTGTGCATGTGTCTTTATAGCAGCATGATTTGTAATCCTTTGGGTATATACCCAGTAATGGGATGGCTGGGTCATAAGGTACTTCTAGTTCTAGATCCTTGAGGAATCGCCATACTGTTTTCCATAATGGTTGAACTAGTTTACAATCCCACCGACAGTGTAAAAGTGTTCCTGTTTCTCCACATCCTCTCCAGCACCTGTTGTTTCCTGACATTTTAATGATTGCCATTCTAACTGGTATGAGATGGTATCTCATTGTGGTTTTGATTTGCATTTCTCTGATGGCCAGTGATGATGAGCATTTTTTCTGTGTCTGTTGGCTGTATGAATGTCTTCTTTTGTGCTCAATATTGGAAGCAGAGTCCTCTGGTTACATAACTTCTGGTCAGGGGTGTGTTGGGGGTGGAGGTCTTGACATCATGCTCAGGGAGCTGAGTGGGGCTGTAAAGTCCCCTCCACCCATGACTTATTAAGTCAAGCATTTTATTCACTCAGATTTGGAAGCTTCTCAACATATTCCTGTCGTCAGAACTTAGATTTCAGCAGCCTCGCATGATATTTCACAGTGGAGGAAAGAGCCTAGAGCTCTGTAAAGCAGCCGTTCTTCTCAGGAGCTTTCACATATGTAAGGAATACGGAAGTGCTGTGAAGAATGCAAAGCTCTAAAAGTGTCAGTAGTTACCCCAGAGACATGGGCAGAAGCTAGGGAGTCAGGAGGATCTGTCCTCAAGTTGCTGCTTAATAACTTGCTTTGTTCCACAAGGCACTGGTGATTGTCTGCAGGGCCAGGCCTCCTAGTCAGTCATTCTTTTCCTGGCTTGCTGCATTGAAGCCATTCTTTCTCCTGTTCATTAGAGGACATTTGGGATTCAATCCTTTGGCTGGAAACCAGGCTGCCCCTTTCCCCACTAGCCACTTTTGTCTTCACAGGGTGGTTTTTCCTTGTCCTCTAGCTTTCAATTTTATGTTACTTTCTCAGAGATGCCATGCCTGGCACAAAAAGTAGGCATTTGATAAATATTTATAGGATGAATAAATGATTTGTGGTGGTTGAAAGAGGTGAGCATATGAAGAATGTGGCAGAATGTCTGGTAAACAACAGGGGTTCCTGAATTATTAGTTTTCTTACTCTGATGTTCAGTGATTCTGAAATGGTCTTTAACCACATGTGAAAAGTCAGCTTTGGTTGTACCCTCAATGATATGCACAGCCATTTAAAAGTTTTTAAATATGTTGAAAATATTATTATGCTTTAAGACAAACCACAGACACACACACACACACACGCACACACACACACACCCCACACCACAAAGAGAGAGAGAGAGAGAGAGAAAGTCTTTTCTATGTTTTGAAATGGAGATTTTCTTTGTATTATCCTGCGTGGAGTTCTCTGAGCTTCCTCTGTGGCCTGTTTGTTTTTATTAATATTGAAAACTTATTAGCCATTATCTTTTCAAATAATTCTTCTACCCTGATTTTCTCTCTTCCTCTTCAGGGGCCCCAATTACCTGTTTTTTTTTTTTTTTTTTCCAGAATATTTAATATCGTTTCACAGACCTTAGATACTCTTCTCATTTTACTCTTTTCCTTCCTCTTTGTGTTTTAGTATGTGCAATTTTTATGACCTATCTTCAAGTTCGTTTCTTTTTTTCTCTGCTATGTCTGGCCCATCAAAGGAATTGCTCATCTTTGATATGGTGTTTTTCACCTGTTGCATTTTCCTTTGGTTCTTTTTTAAAGAGTTCCAATCTCTTTACTGAAATTCTTCATCTGCTTACACATAATGTACAACTTTTCTACTAGATCATTTAACATATTAATCACAGTTATTTTAAAGCCTCAGTCTGATAATGCCAACAACTTAGGCCATTTTGGGGTGTGATTCTGTTGGCTCTTTTACCTTTTGACTATATATCATTATTTTATATCTTAACAATGGGTGCATTTTTTTTCGTGCTCTTTTGGAAGTTATGTAATTTTTTTATTATGCTGGACATATGTGTAACAGAACAGCAGAGATGGAGGTAAATAATTTTTATGTCCAGAAATGAGTATGCCTTTTCTCCTATAAAGCCGTGTGTGTGTGCGTGTGTGTGTGTGTGTGTGTGTGTGTGTGTTTGGCCGGGAGATGAAGAGGGTGATTCGGTCTAGACTGCAGGTGAGCTGGATTTGGGCTTTATTGTTGCTTTAGTGCAATGAAGTCTTTAAATTCTTTAGTACGGTACTGCTACTGCCCTGTGTTTAGTACAAGACATGGAGCAACAGAATTTCTCTCAGTATTTTTGTCCTGCCTCAGATTTCAGTAGCACCTGCATGACTGTGCTGTGGAAGGAGTCTTTCTTTATGCCCTTCTGTTAATAGCAGATGTCTGTTCTTCGGTATTTGGGGTAAGACTTTCAGTGAGGAGAAAAAAGTTTCTTGGTTTTCCTGTCCCGATTTCAGCCTTAGGGAAGTCCTATGTCCCTAAATCTTAGGGATAGGACTTTTTTCAAAATTCTTGATTCTCTCCAATAGCAAACATCCTCTGCTTCCTTCTTGGTATAGGGTCTGGAATACAACTGGGTTTCCTGTGTCTTCTCAGGGGCAGAGAAACACTGTCTTGTATCAGTGCAGTCTTGGATAAGTGGATTTCTTGCCTATATTCCTCCCATAACAGCAGCAGATGGCTTCTGCCAGCTGTCAGTGAAGTACGTAGGACAGGTGGATTTTGTGCCCTTCCTTCATTGGCAGATGGATTTTACTTGTGATAATATGAGTAATTTGTAGTTGACAAATTGTTGTTGTTTTTTCATAAACTTGTGCGTACTCTCCCAAGAGTTCCTCAAAGTAATACTAAGATTTGTGGGCTGATTTCAAACTTTTGGAAAAGCAAACAATTCATTCAGATCTTCCCCACAGCTGTCGACAACCAGATTGTCTTTGTAGAATAGATATAGTTTATTTCATCTCTAGTTCTCATGGTTCTGGTTTATCTTAATCTTGCCCTATGCTACCAGGTGCAAAGAGTCTTAACCAACTTTTCACTTAAAAGGGGTGAAAATTACTCAAAGACGTATGAATGGATGGCATTATTCTTCATTTATGGACATCTGCAAGTTGGATTATATATTGGGTACATTTAAGTTAATACAAAAATAATCGATTTAATATTTTTGTAGTTTCAAAATTAGATTTGTGGAATAGGAAGAAGCAGGGAACATGGGAGATTTTTTGAAGTGTAGTGCTTGCTTGTTCTGGGGAAGTTAGGTAGATGAGGATAAAAATTCTTCTGTGCTTCTTAGAAGGGCAAGGCAGTTCTTCTGTCATGAAGGGAGACAAATGAAAAATTGCTTTACCGCAGGCTCAACTCCATGTGATGCAGACAAATTCACATTTGCATATTTCTGGGGCAACGAAGGTTAAGATTTTTAAGATCATTTAAGATTTTAACTGACACAATCTTGTTCTTTTTTATAGCTGCATAGTACTCCATAGTGTATACGTACCAAATTTTCTTTATCCAGTCTACTGTTTTTAACTGATTTCCTTCTGAAAGGCAAACTGAGTCCAATGGTGCACTTGCATTCTGTTATCCTTTCTCACTCTCCATCATTTGTCTTTGTAAGGATGTGCATTTTCCAAGGGTAGGCACACGCATGAGTAGCCAACAGCCAGGCCATTCCTCCAAGCCATCCCTGCTCTCCTCCTCTTCCCGAATTACTCCAAATTTTTATATTCTCACAACCTTGTAACTGTCTCATTGAACATATCACACTTCATTACATTTTAAAAAATATTTTTATATCTCCAATCTAAGCTCGATGGCAGAGACCATGCCCTATTCTTTTTTACTGACAAAGCCTAGCATAGTGGTTTCTCAAGAAATGTTTGATTTACTTAAGCACATATAGAGGGCATTATCTGTTGCAGGCAGTAGTGTAGGGGTTAAGAAATCACAGATTTCTTGGGCACTCTACTATCAGTTCCAGATCTTCCATTTACTGTGTTTCCTTTTCTAAATCTGATATGTAAAAGAGTAATTTGTTACCTGCAGAGCAAAGAGTTAGAGCAGTTGGCATATAACCCATTTCTACTCCTGACTGTGAGAGAAACACACCCAAAGAAACAAGAGAAGGCTGGCCATCCAGTTCCATCTCCTTAGAAACAAGGTATTTGAGGCCAGGCATGGTCGCTCATGCCTGTAATCCCTGCACTTTGGGGGTTTGGGGCAGGCAGATCACCTGCGGTCAGAAGTTCAAGACTAGCCTGGCCAACATGGTGAAACCCTGTCTCTACTAAAAATACAAAAATTAGCTGGGCATGGTGGTGCGCACCTGTAATCCCAGCTACTTGGGAGGCTGAGGCAGGGGAATTACTTGAACCTGGGAGGCAGAGGAGGTTGCAGTGAGCCAAGATCACACCACTGTGCTCCAGTCTGGGTAGGTGACAGAGCAAGACTGTCTCAAAACAAACAAACAAACAAAAACAAACAAACAAACAAAAAACAAGGTATTTGATGTTTCAGTCAGTTTGGGCTGCTGTCATAGATTACCACAGACTGGGTGGCTTAAGCGACAAACTTTATCTTTCCGTTTTGGAAGCTAGGAAGTCCCAAATCTAGGCATAGGAAGATTCAGTGTCTGTGAGGGCCACTTTCTGTGGCCTATCTTTTTGCTGTGTCTTTGGATGGCAGAAAGAGGGCGAGAGAGCTCTCCGGGGTCTTTTATAAGAGTACTAATCCTATTTATGTGGGTTCCACTTTCATGACTTAATTATTTCTCAATTAATAGCAGCCTAGACACCTTGTCCCAAAGACTCCACTTCCTAATGCGATCAAATTGAAGTTTAGATTTTCAATGTATACATTTGGGGAACACAAAAGCATTTATTCCATATCTCCAGAGCAGCAGGCAAATAGACTAGTGATACTTGCTAAGAGGGAGATCTTTTGTCTAAGACGCGCATTGAGCAGAATGTGTCTGCTTTAGAGCTGCTTAGGGTAAACCATCTTATATACAATCTATACATTTACGAGGCATAACTCATAACTCATGAATAATGTTGCACAAGTTGCAAAAACACTCTGGGTTAAAGTGAAGATGTTTCCTAGCTTAAATTCTCCCTACAATGTGAGGTGACCTGCAAACTTCATTAGAGAACTCACTTATTACTCTGGGCCTGAAAGTGTAGAGCACTATGAGAAAGAAAGAGCCGGGACATGTGGGATGTCTTGTACCTGTCACTGCTTTGCTTGCACCTTAATTGCTTGTATCCATGAAATTATTAATACAGTTTGACATTGGATAAGTTCTTTGAATCACATGATTCTGATTCAATAGTAGGACCTTTTGTGTCAGCTCACTACCTAGTGGAATTCTTGTGAGGATTGACTTATTTCATGCAGATCAAGTACTTAGTATAATACCTGGCACATATTAAGTGCTTACAGGTTTGCTATTATTATGGGCACTCATTAGTAAGAGTAGTAGTAATAGTATAGGTAGTAGTAGTTGCAGCAGTAGTAGCAATGGCGATAGGCATGGGCTGAAATGACTGCTGGTTCTTTATACTGTACACACATATACAACTATTCTCTATCAGCAACGATAGCTGCTAGCTGTAACTCAATGTTTATCAGCTCAAAGCTATACCTCAACATCATTTAGTGGCTCAATTATTACTTATTACAAGCTTATGGTTTGTCAGACACTGTTCTGAGCTTTTGAGGCCACATACTGGAGGGGGAAAAATGAAAATGTAAAAATGAGCATATAATATACCTTTTCAGGTAGCGATAGGTGATATGAAGAAAATAATGTGTAGTAAATATATAGAAGATGAGGGGAGAGTTTGGAGCTAGGGAGGAGCGTGATCTAAGCTGTGGGTGGAAATGATGGCTCTGATTGTATCTAATATTCCACCCTTAATATATATTTTCAAGTGTCTGTCTTACTATCCTGAATCCTTACCACATCTTATCATTTAACAGCCAGTAAAGGACCCAACAGCCATCCATTCCTCAGCTATAAGTTAAATCATGCTTCTATAAGCTTTATTTCTGAGGTCTCACAATAACAGCATCTCAGGTTTTTTTTTTGTTGTTATTTTTGATACACATAGAGAAGGAAATTCTGAAGAAATGAAGCATTACATACATACTTTCTGATGCATTCTATTTCTTTTCTCTTCTCTTTCTTTTTTTTTCTTTTTTTTTAATGGAGTCTCACTCTGTCACCCAGGCTGGAGTACAGTGATGCGATCTCTGCTCACTGCAACCTTCACCTCCTGGGTTCAAGCGATTCTCCTGTATCAGCTTCCTGAATAGCTAGGATTACAAGCGTGCACCACCACATCTGGTTAACTTCTGTATTTTTAGTAGAGATGCGATTTCACCATTTTGACCAGGCTGGTCTTGAACTCCTGACTCCAGGTGATCCGCCTGCCTCGGCCTCCCAAAGTGCTGGGATTACAGGCGTGAACCATCGCGCCTGACCTGATGCATTTTATTTCGAAGTCTCATTGATTTGAAGGTTCAGGTTCATTTTGTGGAGTCTTTCATCAGTTTCTTTTCCAGGTATACGATTCAGGCTTCCTGCATCACAATCGCACTGTCTCACTAGGCTGGCATTATCTGTTTTAACAGTCTTCTTTCTTGGAGTGATCCTCTTTAGGTAAACACTAAGTCATTTCAGTTGATTTTAATTTCTCTGTCTTTATTGTTTCAGATTTTAGATTCCGGGGTACATGTGCTTGTTTGTTACATGGGTATTACATGAGTAACGGTGGGCGTTGGGCTTCTAGTGTATCCATCCCCCAAATATTGGACATTGTACCCAGTAGGTAGGTTTTCAACCCTCACTCCCCTCCCACCCTCCTCTGTGCGGAGTTCGCAGAGTCTATTTTCCCCATCTTTTTGTCCATGTGTACCATTTATTTAGCTCCCACTCATAAGTGAGGACATGAGATATTTGATTTTCTGCTTCTGTGTAGTTTATACTAGAAACATTGATTAGCTATTCACCCAGTGCTAGGTACAGTGCTAGGCAACAGACTCCCTAGGAGATCATGGGGCACACGGGCCCCAAATTATAGTTCCAAATAATACAAGATAGTAGTTTCTGTAACTGAGATTTGTGCAAAGCGCTATGGGAGCCCAGAGGAGTGGGTTGTTAACCAGGCTGGGGAATAGCAGAAGCCCTGAAGGAAGTAATTATGCTCAGGCTGCAGGACAACCACTGTTCTCTTGAAAGTGGAGACAGAGCTATTATGTTCTCCACTGTCAGAGGTGAAGTGATTAGGTTTCCATGGGTGGGGAAGTTAGTCATCTACTTGCTTCTCATCTGTCCTAGTTTTTTATACCCATGGGAACTTTTAACATTGCTGTAAAGATATGGTTAGAAACAAGTTCTATACTATATTGTGCTCAGTGCAATAATGGGATTAATCTTTGCTTGTATTTGGACCTGAAGAAACAAAGTAAAATGCCTAATCTTTGTATCTTTGCTTTTTACAATCCGCTCTTGTTTCTGTGGAAACAGCTGTAGAGCAAGCAGTGTTTTTAGGGCTGCATATTGAAAACACACATTTAACACTTTAAGACAGTGTTTCCCAAACTTATTTGATCTTGTACCTATTTTTTTTGCCTAACTGATTAACATCCACAGCACCATTTGAGGAGTGCTGCTCTGGAGTAATAAACTGACTTTTCCCGTTGGGATCAGGACACTTCCTTTTGTGTGTCTATGCCTGTGTGTATCCAGGTGCACATCCTGAGTAGTGATGATTCGGTGTGTGCTTCGTTGCTTTAGTGGGTGTGTGCATGTGGGTCCAAGCATCAATCTTTTATCACTAGAAGCCATATACTTAGGTGTGCAAACATGTCAAGGCAGACGTGCTCATTCACACTAGTGACTGTGTATATGCACATGTGCATGTAACATGTACGTGTGGCCATTTTTGCAACTACCACAGCATGTTTACCAAAGATTCCAGGAACCAATACGTGATAGGAGCTAAATATGCAATTTGATAAATGAGCCTTGAAGACTCCATTTTCCTACAAAATGGAAAACTTCTTTTCGAGAAACAGTTCAATTCAAGGTTCTTGGAAATAGCTAATAAGTTATTGGTAAGTTTAGGGTTACAAAATTTATCTCTGAAGATTTACCAGTTCCTGAAGTTGTTTCTTTTAAGAGGTATTTGTGCTGTTTTCCACAATGAGTATGGTTCGTTTTCCACAATGAGTATGGTTCGTTTTTGTGTATTATGTATTTAATTCAGCAACAGATATTATTGGATACTATAGTAGTTATCTATTGTGGGATAATAAATTATTCCCAAACTTAGTGGCTTAAAACAACACACATTTATTATCTCATAGTTTTTATGGGTCAGGATTTGGCCACAGCTTACCTGTGTCTTCTGCTTCAAGAACTCTTACAAGGCTGCAGTCAAGGCGTCAGCAGGGCTGTGGTCTTATCTGAATGCACAGCTGGAAGGATCTGCTTCTGAGCTTGAGCAGTAATTCTTAGCAGGATTTAGTTTCTCAGCTCAGGAGGTGTGTCAAGAGTCTCAGTTCCTCACAGGTGATTGGTGAGACCCCATCACTCTTTCTGCATTCTGTTCATGAGAAGCAAGTTACTAGGCCCAATCCTAACACACACACACACACACACACACACACACACACACACACACACACAGGATTATACAAGGCATGATGAACAGGAGGTGGGGCTCATTGGAGATCATTTTGGAATCTACCTAATACTACAGATACTTACTATGTGCTGGCTTCTGTAAATGCCTCATATAGCATAGTGTTCATTAAGAAGATGCACCTTTAAAAAAAAAGAAATCAATTCTGGCCAGGTGTGGTGGCTCATGCCTATAATCCCAGCACTTTGGGAGGCCAAGGCGGATGAATCACGAGGTCAGGAGATGGAGACCATCCTGGTCAACATGGTGAAATGCTGTCTCTACTACAAATACAAAAATTAGCTAGGCGTGGTGGCGCATGCCTGTAATCCCAGCTATTTGGGAGTCTGAGGCAGAAGAATTACTTGAACCAGGGAGGTGGAGGTTGCAGTTAGCTAAGATGGCATCATTGGACTCCAGTCTGGCAACAGAACAAGACTCAAAAAAAAAAAAAAATCAATTCTAAAAAAAACATTTCCAATTTCTTCCATTTAACTACCACCACTCAGGCCTGGTCCTTTTGCCTTTTGTATCTGAACTTTGTCAGTGGCCCCCTAATTAGACTCCCTGACTTCAGCCTTGTGTTTCTTATTGCTGACAAAGTAATTTTCCCAAGACCTGCCCTTTTCAACCTTAAGTGGCTGCCTCTTTCTGAGTATGCAGTGTTTTTCAACTTAAAAAAATCATGTACTCTTTGACAAGTATAAAAATTGCATCTTTTCCTTTATTATGAATTGAAATTTCAAAATAAATATCATGAGAACAAGAAATAAAAACAATGATATTTTGCTCCAATTAAGCTGTTAAATTGAATTTCACTCATTTTGAGCATCAAGTCCCTGCTGTTAAGCCTGGTTTGCAAAGTCCACCACAATCTCCATCAGTCCTTCCTTCTTAATACAAGCCTTCCATTCTAGTCCACTGGTTTTTCATTATTTTGAGGATATGTTTTTGGTATTTTGTGCTTTTGAACTTCTACTCCTTTATTGTAAAATATTTAAAGTTATACATAGAAATAGAAAAGAAAAACCCTCGTGTTAGTTCCATCTGATTAGGATGACTTTTTGGAGGTAATCTATGGTTAAAGGACACACAACGGATGGAGAAAAGATGCTCTGAAATGCACACAAAAGCTGTAGGTATTTAGAAATCTCCTTATTGCTTTATGTGTAGAACGGGGTGAAACACAAAGGAAACCATTTTAAAACAATCTTTCCCTCAAACACTGTAAAAAAAAGACATATTAGTATGTAATGACACATGTAATGATAATCTCCTTAGCTTACATTTAAGATCAACTTTATTTTAAAATTTTGCAACAAAGACAAAGTAAAATAAAATTAGTATTACTTATCACTTGCTAAAGAATTATGTAAGTAGTGAAGGTTCAGTCCCTGATTTTGGAATTTGTATGCCCACCTTGCCTACTGTTCCTTCTTAGAAATCTATGTTATGAACATGCACTACTCATAATTCTAGTTATCCTACTCATGAGAAGCACTCATTTTATTCCCTTGAATAAAAGAAGAAGAGAAGTTCTTGCTTCTTTGATGGGAACAGATTTCTAGATGACAAGGCCCGCACTGCCATTCTGTGTTTGCTCTTGTAAATGTGCATCCATTCTTCTGAAGAGGTTTCCTTTGGAAGTTGGAGCACTCCTTGTATTTCAGATCTGTCCATTTCAGATGTTAGCCAGACAAGGTGATCTTACAATTCCACACCACCATTTCCTCTGTGTTTATATAAGAGGCAAGTAAGGGAATGTATTCCAATTTCTGTATCATATGGTGTTTTTCTTTCTATGTTATCCTTAGAAATAAATGTGGAAATGTTTGAGGAAAAGATAAAACCAACCAACTAGACAAGTCACTTTTTAAAAAACACAAATGAAGTGTCATGAGAAATGAAGGCAAATAAGCTAGACGTTTGTGCTTATTTGGCAGGAAGGGTTTAGTTCATTTTAGATTTTATTGGCTTGTTGGGTGTACTAGAGTATACTGTAATCCTGAAGACAATATTTTTCATTTTCTCCAAAAGGTAAATAGCTGTTTCCAGGCACTTAAGTGTCAGTTGAGTGTAATCATATATATTTATTAGAAGATGAATAATTTTATAAAACGCAGTCATTTTATGATTATAGTCAATGTCAGGAAATAAGCAGAAGTATTTGTATTCACATACATCTGGATGGAAAGAAGTTGCTCTATGCCTCCCTTTTACTACGGTGTTCTCACAGCTTCTCTGCACTGAAGTAAATGGGAAAGTTTTTGAGGTCCATCTGACCTGAGAGATCCCCTGATCACTATGAAGTCAGAAGTAGTGGAGAGATGAACGGTTTATAACTCCCAATAAGGCATTTCCTTCATAAGTCTGATTAAAGTGATTTATCAGCAAAAATTTGCTTATAAAAGTTGCGTGTTTGATAGACAAACACAAAAATTCAGTTTTTCATGCTGAGACA
This sequence comes from Colobus angolensis palliatus, assembly GCF_000951035.1. Lineage (NCBI taxonomy): Eukaryota > Metazoa > Chordata > Mammalia > Primates > Cercopithecidae > Colobus > Colobus angolensis. The sequence goes on along the minus strand of NW_012118487.1, from coordinate 22,167,921 downwards.
TGTCAAGAACAAACATTCGTCTATTAGGGTGCCCCTCTCAACTAAGGGAAAGGACCTTGACAGGCCAGATCAGCTACTTGGGGATTTTTGCCTTGATAGCCTGTTTGTTTTTCAGTTGTGCAGGTAAGTCATACATTTTTGTGGTCACTAGATGGCAGTATAACACCAATGAAAAAATCTAGGGACCCCCCCGCCCCATTTTTCCCAACTTCAAAGCAAGTTTAATATATTTTTATGCTAAGGCTGTTTTAAAAAGACTCTCCAGAGTATGCTAGGAGTGAAAATATATAAACCTGTTTTTTAAAGTATCAAACCAAATTATTCTTAAGAGTAAAAAATTGTCTTGGTTCTCTTTTAGCCTTCAGACAATTCAGATTTGTAACTTGGTTTATGTATTTGGAGTATTCTGAGATAATCTTGTAACATTCTTCCTTGTTATTCCTTGAAGAAGTTTTGATACCTCCCAGATGCAAACAAGTAAGTGAAGAAAGATGATACTATTGTAGTCACATGAAAGAAAAAAGAAAAGAAAAAACACACCTCAAAACCCAAACAAATCACGCTTTTGCATAAACGACCCTGCTCACCTATACTCAGGCATAACCATCTACATATTTGCTTTAAGTACCTTGTCACTTCTGTGGTTCTTATTTAGGTTTTCTGTCTCTTTCTAATGTATCTAGCAACGCTTTATTGTCTCATCAGGGTACTTCTTCCAGAATATGATCTCTCTGTAATACTGTCAGAAATATGGAGCCTGCACTAGAATGCAGTGCTCACTGCTTCTTGGTGCAGTTTATTCATTAACAAATATTGGTAAGCATCTTCTGAGTAATTGCACTGACATGGTTAGACTTTGTGTCTCCACCCAAATCTCATCTTGAATAGTGATCCCCAGGTATTGTGGGAAAGACCTGGTGGGAAGTGATTGAATTATGAGGGCAGTTTCCTCCGTGCTATCTTGTGAGAGTGAGTGAATTCTCACAAGATTTGATGGCTTTATAAAGGGCTCTTCCCTCTTCTTTTGCTACGCACACTCTTTCCGGCCTGCTGCCGTGTAAGACGTACCTCTTCCCTTTCTGCCATGAATGTAAGTTTCCTCAGGCCTCCCAAACCATGTGGAACTGTAAGTCAATTAAATGTATTTTCTTTACAAATTACCCAGCCTTGGATATGCCTGTATAGCAGTGTGAAAACAGACTAATACAGGCACTATGCAAGTTGCTAGGGATTTAGTAGTATGATGACTCAGTCTCAGTTCTTGTGTTACTTATAATCTAGCAGAAGAGAGACATTAAGTAATCTCATAATTAACAAAATTGATCAGTTACAATGATGAGAAAGGCTACAAAGAGATATGTTAAGTGATTTTTATAATGGGTGGTCTGATTTGATTCACTCGACAAATACTTATTGACTGTCTACTCTGTGCTTGGTACTATTCTAGGTGCTAGGGATTCACCAGTGAGCTAAACAGATAATGATCCCTGTCCATGTGGAAATATATTTGAGTTGGGGGACACAGACAACCCGCAAAATAAGTGCTATGGAAAAATATGAAGAAGGGATGTGAGAGAAGTGGCATTGAGGAGGAGCCTGGGACTTTGACTAGTGTAGTCACAGAGGGTCTTACTGAGAGGATGTCATATGGTTTAAAGCTTTAAATAAATGAGGGAAAGAGCCATGCGGATATTGGAGGAAGAGCTACTCCAGTCAGAGAATAGCAAATGCAAAGACCCTAGAGCAGAAACATATCTGGTGAGTTCAAGGAACTGCAAGGAGGTTAGCATAACTGAAGGAATGAATACAGGTCTAGGGGACTTGGCCAAATCCCCTAGAGTCTAGACTTTTAGCCAAAGTCCCAGGCTCCTCCTCAATGCCACTTCTCTCACGTCCCTTCTTCACATTTTTCCATTGCACTTATTTTGTGGGTTGCCTGTGTCCCCCAAGGTAGTGGGAGGCAGATCATGCAGGACCTTATGGCCATTGAAACGTCTGCTTAGACGGAGCTAGAGTCATGGAAGGTTTAGAGCAGAGATGTGATACCGTTTTATTTATGGCAGAATCACTGACTCTTGTGATTAAAAAAAATATTTTAGGGGTCAAAGAGGGAAACCAGCAGACCAAGATTCCAGGAGAAAGAGGTTAGTAGCTTGGACCTCGTGGCAGCTATCGGGCATTGAGAAGTGGTAGAATTCAGGATGCCTTTTGAAGCCATCCTGAAGGATCTCCTGATGGGCTGGACAGGGCTTAGGAGACAGAGAGAGGAGGCGTAAGTGACTGCCAGACATTTGTCCTGACCAACGGAAGGGTGAAACAACCATTAATTGAAATGAAGAAGACTGAGGGTAGAGCAGGTTTTTGGGACAAAAATCAGGAGTTCAGTGTTGGGAATGATAAGTTTAAATTATGTGTTATCATCATGCCGGGCACAGTGGCTCACACCTGTAATCCCAGCACTTTGGGACGCTGAGGCAGGTGGATCACAAGGTCCGGAGTTCGAGACCAGACTGACCAAGATGTGAAACCCTGTCTCTACTAAAAATACCAAAAAAAAAAAAAAAAGAAAAAAAAGAAAGAAAATTAGCCAGGTGCGGCGGCAGGCGCCTATAGTACCAGCTACTAGGGAGGCGGAGGCAGGAGAATCATTTGAACCCGGATGGCAGAGGTTGCAGTGAGCTGAGATCATGGCCACTGGACTCCAGCCTGGGTGACAGAGTGAGACTGCACCTCCAAAAAAAAAAAAAAAAAAAGGTTATGTGTTATTTGTCCAAGCAAAACGATCTCATTTCAAGTGCAGCAGAGAGGTCTGGGTCGAAGGTATACATTTGGGAACTGGCATCATTTAGATGGTATTGAAAACTACATAGCTGGACAAGTGAGTGACTTTGGGGTATGTGAAGGGGAGCAGGAAGTCTTCTCAGAAACGACGTTCCAGCAGGACCTGAAGGATGAGTAAGTTCACTAGGTAGAGAGTGCAAGGAAGAGCTCCCTCCTCTCATGGCACTGTGAGAGATGCTCCGTGTTCCATGGACACAGTCAAGCAGGGAGGAGCAGTCTAACCACAGAGATTCTTTATTAGTTTCCTGGAGTAACAAAGTAGCTTTCCTAGAATAAGAAAGTTTGAAAGTTCTACAAACTTTCAAATACAGTATCAATGTAGGTGGCAGCCTGGAATATGTCCCTATAGTTCCTAAGGAATTTCATATAAAAATAAGGTGTCATTTTTATCTTTGAAAATGACTTTGTGATACCCATATGTTGAAGCAGTAGAGGCCTTAGGGCAGTTGTCCCCAAGTGGTGACATACCTGTCTGCCCCTCAGCAGGAGCGGAAGCATTTTGGGAACTTGCTGTGTGCTCCTCACGGTAGCTGAGCAGGGACACAATTGTGTCTGAGAGCTGTCAGGCAGGGCTTTGAGCCCCCTGGCTGCCACTTACCACCTGTGTAACTTTGGGCAGGTTGTTTAAACTTTCTGTGTGTCCATTTGTTTCTTAGCAAAATAAGCATAAAGCTAGTTTTGCCATGAGGAACAAGCAAGGGTATGATTTTACTAAAATTGCTTCTAATGTAGGAAGGTTTCAGTCAATAGCAGGCATTACTCTTTTTTATTGCTGTGAATCACCATGGACTTTGTTTTTAAGATGGAGAATACAAAAGAAGTCAGATGTATTTCTGGTTGAGAAAAAAAGACCAGATTGGACAACAAAATACTGATTTTTCCATTTATCACCGTTTTATCTAGACTCTCAAACAGCAAAACAGAAAAATAATAATAAATATGGACCTCGTAGTACTAGAAAAGCACTGTACATGTATTCTGTTACTGTATCTTTAGCACTCTGTGTGGCCACTAGAATTCCCCCTGTTTCACATAGATCAGGAATCTGAGGCTTGCAGTCTTGACTGAGGGTACAAAGCTAGTCAGTGGCAGATCCAGGATTTCAAAGAAGTTGTCCTCTTTCAAGTTCTTCAAACCAATGTTCCAACTTTCTCCTAATACAGAACCTGTTTATTTTAGCAGGTCACATCTGAAATGTGCTGCTTATAATGGAAGCATTTAACATAACAATGTAATTTTTAGGAGTATGGAGAAGAAAACCAGAAGAATATCCCTGATATTTCAAATGCTTTTATGTATATATATTATATTATATATAA
>NW_012118487.1:22156767-22163681 GCF_000951035.1 Colobus angolensis palliatus | reverse complement strand
TATGTATCACATTTATATATATATATTTTTTGGAAGAAAACAAGGTAATTATATTTTCATACAGGTATTAGAGCCTATAAAAATTTTGAAACTTGGGCAATATCCACCTGGACTTCTCAACATGGCCAAACTTCTAAGGCATGTGAGCTTAGCTGACAACACACAACTTGGCTGTGGTCATTGATTATCCCACTGATTGCTGGAGAAGCCGAGCCAAGTTACTCCTTCTTTGCTTCACGTATCCAATCAGTTCAGTCATCCTTAGGCTACGAGGCACTGCATAACGGCAATAAGACCCTTTAATGCCCTTATCTTCCAGAAAAATCGGCTTAGGATCCAATCTATAGAGCTCCATTGGACTTTTATGTTACCATTTTCCACAAATGCCATTAACTCCCATCTGAAGTCACCTAAAGCCACATCTTCCAGGCGTTGCTGGAAACTGACTTAAGCTAGGCTCTGCTAATGTCAACATCACGTGGAAGCAAAGTGTAGTCTGTATACTATTTAGCTGTTTCTCTTTGCTTTAGATGTGTGCCCAATGCTTAAAGCTTATAGAGCTTAGAGAGGCATGAGTTTTTGGTAAAATATGTCGGCGTTCTATTGTAAAGGCAAAGTATCAAACTGTTTATTGACTGTGAGATTAGAAATTCTGGGTGGATATTTAGTTAACTCTGTGTGTTCTCCAGACAGGTTTCCAAGAACCAGATCTAGGGCAAAGGAGGGCATTTTTCTCTTCACATTTTTCATGTAGAATTACATGTTTTGGGGGTCCCAAAAGGCCATATTTTGGCATATATCCAAATCACTATGTGCATGTTCCTTTCTTGACCACAATTCCTCCAACACGAATCAAATTTAGAAGCTTCCTATAGTTCCAGATGGTCAGAATCTGAACATATCTAATTACCATTTCCCATTGGGATTAATGCCAACGAGGGGCTGAGCTTCTGTCCAAATGACATCTACTTTCTCCTTAGTTACTTCTGATTCTTGCATCTTGCCTATTGCCAATTATGAAAATGAAATAAAAATGTTCAGTTTGTTTACAGAATTCCTGTCTTCATTTAGTTTATGTAATTCAAAATGAGAAGCAGCAAAGTTTCTTTCAATTTAAACCATCAAAAATGGAGGAATCTTTAAATAAAGAGAAAACAGTTGGAACTTTAAAATATCTATTATTTTTAAATTTCTTCTTCATCTTTTCTTTCTTCTATTTTGAATCAAAGTTACTGTGGGCACAGATCTTATACAGTTAATTACTTCCCCCACATTTATTTAGCATGTACTATGTTTATCGAACTTTGTTAGCTATGTGAGAGATGTAAAAATGGACAAGATTTCATTCTGCCTTCTAGGAATTTAGGGTCTTGTAGAAAAACAGATGTGTTAAAAATGCTCTGTGTCACTCAAGGAATTAAACAGTGCTTTTAGGGAAGAGATGAAGATCAGTGGTGGACAAGAGACTCTCTGTAACTTGAATGTGCTTTTCATCTTAGGTAGTTACAAATTATCCAAGTAAATTATTTTTTGAAACCTAGAAATAAAAGCTCATAACACAAGAAAGAATGTCATGTGTTTTCTTAGAATTTTAAAACACTCAGGGGAGCAGGGACGGGAAAATTAATTCTACCTGGGAGAATCTGGGTGGCCTTTGTAGAGGCAGTGCCATGTGAGCTGGGTTTGATGGGTGAGCTGGGTTTGAGGGGAGGAAAATCCCTGCAGGGGTATGGCACAGAGCTCACGGAAATATTAGGGTTAAACTGGGAGGTAGCAGAGTTTGAAGTTTGTCCAAAGAAATTTCAGTGAATGAAAGCAGGAGACTGTGAGACTGATGAGTGGGTAGTAGAAGCCCTTCAAAAACAAGTGAAGGAGTTTAGATTTCATCATCTAGCTCAGCATTTCCCTAAGACTGATCTTCAAAGTACTGGCCCCACGAGAGGCACTGAATGTGAGATCCACATACTTGAAGATTCATCATAGACATTAGAATATTAAAAGCTCTGATCAGTCCTACAGTTAAAGATTCTTGCCAGCTGGGAATGCTGGCTCACGCCTGTAATCCCAGCACTTTGGGAGGCCGAGGCAGGGGGATCACGAAGTCAATATCGAGACCATCCTGGCCAACATGGTGAAACTCCGTCTCTACTAAAAATACAAAAATTAGCTGGGCGTGGTGGCATGTGCCTGTAGTTCCTGCTACTTGGGAGGCTGAGGGAAAGGAGAATCATTTGAACCCGGGAGGCAGAGGTTGCAGTGAGCCGAGATGGCGCCACTGCACTCCAGCCTGGTGAAAGAGCCAGACTCTGTCTAAAAAACAAACAAACAAACAAACAAAAAAATGGTTCTTGCCTTTCTTTATTTAACCCAACATTTCCTAAAGGCTTCTGACTACAGAATTCTTTAAAAAATAATACTGTGGAAGGAAGTACTTTGAGTCTACACAGAGCTAACACTTACATAGCCTAACTATATGTTAGACACTGTTTTACGTGTGTTATGTGTATTTGCTCATTTATTTATTTATATTTATTTATTTACTTATATTTTTGAGAAGGAGTCTCGCTCTGTTGCCCAGGCTGGAGTGCAATGTCATGATCTCGGCTCACTGCAACCTCCACCTCCTGTGTTCAAGGGATTCTCCTGCCTCAGCCTCCAGAGTAGCTGGGACTACAGGCGCCCGCCACCACGCCCGGCTAATTTTTTGTATTTGTAGTAGAGACGGGGTTTCACTGGGTTAGCCAGGATGGTCTCGATCTCCTTACTGTGTGATCTGCCAGCGTCAGCCTCCCAAAGTGCTGAGATTACAGGTGTGAGCCACCACGCCCAGCCTGTTTGCTCATTTAATCCTTACCACACTTTGTGAAGTAGGTACCATTATTATCCTCATTCACATATGTGGAAGCTGAGGTGCAGGGGGCTAAGAAACCTTTCTGAGTCTAGGGTCACAAGCTAATAAGTGATAACTCTGGGGTTTGAACCCAAGTGATCTGACTGCAAGGTCTGTTTTTTAATCCATATAATACACAGCTCCCTAAATGCTGTTTCTGAACCGAAGAGTAATGTGATCATCATTAGGTCTGAGAAAGACAATGTTGATGGCTTTGCAAAAACTTAGAGGATGAATTGGTTGACTCCATTCGGCAGTTCTTTTTCCTTGTTTTATTGTGAAAAATTTCAAACACACAGAAGAGTCAAAAGAACAATATGATGAATACCTGTATACTCAGAACCTAGATTCGATTGTTAACATTTTGCCATATTTGTTTTATATACTTTTTTTTTTTTTTTTTTTACCTCCTGAGCCAGTTGAGAGTAAATTTCAGGCTTCATGACTTGTCAATGCTAAATACTCCAGTATGTGTATCTTAAACATAAGAACAGTTTAGAACTTTATGCTAACATCCAAGTGAGAGGTAATGAGTGCCTCAGCTAGGGCTGCAGCAATTCAAAGAAGGGGGTGAAGTGGGGGAAGTGTGGATTACTCATTTGTCAGCTACTTTCAGATGATATTCTCTTAAGGTGGTTTTTCATATATCTTGATAAGGGCCTGGCACACTTTGCTTCATACTGGTCAATGTGAACCCTAAGAAGGAGCCTAATTTATAATGGGCTTAAGCAAAATATAACTTGGGTGTAAAGTTAGTGTCAAAATATAGGCACATACTCTATATTCTTGTCTGATAAAACTTACACTGATATTGATGCTTCTTTTTATTAACAAGAATAATGTATAGTTTTCAGTTACTGGACACATATAATGTCTTGAGTATTGTTGTAGACACATTATACATATTAGTACCACTACTGATAATAATAATAAAGGGAGAATTCATTGTTAATTTTATTGCTTCAGAAATTTGGACCAGTCATCACCTTCTTTTAAATTTTGACACTTTTCGACCTGCTGGTGGAGAGAATTATCTTTTGTGGTTTCAGTTCAAATTAGACATCTCCTAAGTGTGAGCATATCCAGTGCCCATTACCACCCAGATGAATTAGCCTTGTTTGGAGAAATGGCTGATTCCAGATTTTGAGGAAGAAACGTCTCAGTTTAACCTGAACTATTTTATTGACTAGGTAACTATGAAAATGCTCAAATAATGATAGAGCTATCAAAAAACCAAGGAGCTGACTGAAAAGGACTCCTATTAACCTAATTAGGGATAATTTGAACTTCAGAATCAATAGTAATTATACTGAAATATAACAAATATAAACATTTCTTGATTCCAAAGTGATATTAGGAAGAAAGAAAGAGAGGGAGGAAGATAAAGGAGAAAAGAAAAGCTTTTCTTTAAAGCAGAATGCCAGCTAATAAGGACAGAAAGAATTATAGAATTAGAAAATCTGTTTTGCAAACTTCCTGGTATAATAATTGATTTAGGTGAGAACCATCTCTGAATGCTAAAAATCACTCAGAGGTTTTTAGCAAGATTGTTGAAGGATGGGGTATTCACACAGTTGTGAAAAATCACACCATGTATTATTTATTAATTACGATGTGATAGAGTATGCCTTTGCAATGGAGAGACCTGGCAGTTACCACTGTCCCAAATCGTCAAACTCCCCATTGCGACAATGGGTCAGGCTATTAGGTGCCTCCGGATGTGATGGAGTGGGAGGTACACAGCATAACCTAAGTGGAGTTCTTGCCAGAAATGTCTTGTCTAAATCCAATCACGAGGATACTGTCAAATAAATTCAGGAGATGGAACATTCTGTAGAACAATTGGCTTGGACCTGTCAAAGGATTTGGTGTCAGGAAGATCAGAGGGTCACAATGGAAGACTAAAGAAATACAGCATCCAAATGTAATGTCTGAACTTGGCTGGATGCTGGATTTTAAACAGCTGTAAGAGACATTTTGAGGACAAGTGGGCAATTTGAGTATGGCTAAGATGTTTAATGATGTTATTGAATTCACTTTTTTTTTCCTTTTTAAGAAGTTGAATTTAACTTTCTGAAGTAATTGCTCAGGAAGAAATGCAGAGGAGTTCCACAGAAAAAGGTGACAACCAGAATGATACTCCATCGGCCAGATTTTTAAAATTCCTCCACTCTGAAATTTCTTTTTTGTCAGCTAAAACTATTTTCTGGGTCCGTTTCCTTAGGTGAGCCTTGTTCACATTTGGCATCATACGCAATGCTGATATTTATTATTTTGGTTTCATTTTCCTTTTTGCATCTTTATTATGTTTCTTCCGACAATCCATACGCAGGTTGTCAGTTCTGGCCTCCCAAGAGTTCCTGCTGATATTCCTTCCCGCTCCTCTCCAGAATAAATCAGAACCTGCTTGAAGTCCTTCATTATTCTTAGAGAAAAAGAAAAATCTAGTGGTCTCTTTCTCAGGTAATGATGCTTCTCCAGGACTGGACTTTCTGTGATCTGTTCCTTCAGTAACATCTTCCTCTTCGGAACTGCTGTCTTGGAAACACGGGTCTTTCTCGTCTCCAGAACCCGTCTGTTTCACCTCCGTGAGTCTCTTCCTTTATGTCTTTACTATCTGAATCAAAAAAGGAGAATGTGAACCTGCTGGGCTGCTCAGCCCCACTGCTCAGCCCCACTGCTCAGAGCTGCAGGGTCCTGGATTTCCTCAGGTTTCTCTTTGCCACACTCCTCATTCCAGGGTGTGTCCTCTTCCTTTTCACTGGTATATTTTGAAGTTTGAAATATTTCTTTCAGATCCATAGCAATGTTATGATACCATTCTTTGGACACAGGTAGCTTTTCAGCTTCCTCCCTTTTCTTTTTTTGTTTTTCTTTACTTTCTTTTGGTTTATTGTGTCTTTTTCTTTTGTAAGTGGCATGGTCTTGCTTCATTGGATCATAATGTACGCTGTCCTTAAATTTCTTAGCAGCTACTGATTCTTTGTAGAATTGCTTAAGTTGATTTGCAAAACAATTTGTACAACATTCAGGGCTTTCTTTTCTTCTTCAGCAGGCTCTCTTCTTCCTAGTAGTTTTCTTTTCATTTAACTCTTCCTGTTCCTCTTCACTGTCGCTTTCTTGAAATCAAGAGTTCATGCAGAATCTGTCATCAATGCCAAGGTGCGACTGTAAATCCATGAGCTTCTGTCCAGCTCTGCCCTCAAACTGAGGTTTAATTTTGAGCCTGTTACTGTTATCTTCAGTATCAGATTCCTCATCATCACTGCTATCAGGCAGCTTCCTTGATGTTTCACCCATAGACTCTTTCACCCATTCCTCTCCTGGACAGCTCTCCTCCTGAGTAGATATCTCCTCTGTTTCACATTCACTGTCAGAACCGAAGATGATGTGCGTTAGCTTATCCTCTGGATGACCATCCACATTTGTCAGAGCATTGTGCACCAGCTTCTTCTGTGCTTCTTTTGCTTTTTGCCTCGTTTCCAAGGCTGCCAAGTGCTTCTCATCATCTTCAGCGTGCTTATCCTTACCACTCAGAACAGAGGAATTACTAATAGAAAGTGAGAAATCAGTTTTGATTTCCTCGGTGTCCTTGGATAATACCTTTGGTGATTTCTCAAGAGACGTGAGGCTGCTCGAGTCAGACCTCTCTTCCTCTGAAGCTTCTGTCTTTGTGGCACTACGGCAACTGTCTTTGTCAAAGCCGATGTTGTGAGTCTTTGCGTTAAGACTTAAGGACTTCTTACCTTCTAAGGGCAATAAACTAGAAATAGAATTCTTACTTCTCTTTTCAGAACTGTTAGTGGACACTGCCTTGCGATCTTGGCTCTCAAAAGTATTCTTTTTGTTTTTTTTGAGACGGAGTCTCGCTCTGTCACCCAGGCTGGAGTGCAGTGGTGCGACCTCAGCTCACTGCAAGCTCCGCTTCCCAGGTTCACATCATTCTCTTGCCTCAGCCTCCCAAGTAGCTGGGACTACAGGCGCCCGCCACCACACCCGGCTAATTTTTTTGTATTTTTAGTAG
>NW_012118487.1:22133258-22156717 GCF_000951035.1 Colobus angolensis palliatus | reverse complement strand
CCCGGCTAATTTTTTTGTATTTTTAGTAGAGACGGGGTTTCACTGTGTTAGCCAGGATAGTCTTGATCTCCTGACCTTGTGATCACCCCTGCCTCGGCCTCCCAAAGTGCTGGGATTACAATGTTCTGTCTTTTTTGAGGCTGAATATAGTTTGGGCCATTTGCCTTCTTTGTATGTTGGCATGGAGGCAGTTCACCCGATGAGCCATTAACATATGGGGACCCATCTTCCATGGATATGATACTGGCATCCACATGTTTCATGGAATTCTGATCTTTATTAATATTGTTAGAGGCAACACTGTCTTTCAATGATTTTTTTTATTGACTCCTTTTCATATAAACAGCCTCCTCCCTTGAAAACCTGGAATTTTGGCTTTAAGTTGTTTTTCTTTGGTTTCTGTTTGCCACAGGTGCTCTCCTCTCCTTCTAACAGGGAAGCCACAATGTCCTCAGGACAAATACACTGTCTGCGTCTGTGGAGGCCAGTGGGAGTGTTGGGGCTCTTGAAGCCTCTGTCAGACTTGCATTGTGTCATGGTTTCTGGTCCATCACTCTCAGTATCTTCATTTGGAGCTTTCTGATCAGTGCCAGCCAATTGTTCCAAATCAGCTAAAGTAAGATTCACACGAAGGCAGTTTGTTTGTTTTTTTTGTAAATCATGGCACTATACTCCTTGTCTCCTTCAGAGTCAGCTAATTCTGATGCAGAATCAGCATCTTCACCGCTACTGCACTGAGAGGGAGATTTGCGATTAAGAGGCTTTAATCCATGACCGAGGGCTGACTCTACATTGCTTTTTCTTTTTTGTACTTTAATATAGTGATCAGAAAGCTCACAGATTTCTCTATTTTTGAAGGAAGTTTTCTTGTCTGTAGATTTTTCCATTTGTGAAAATGCTGTACTGTTTTTGACCTTAGCAACATTTTTTTTCATCGCAATGATTTCATCTGTATCTCCTGAGTCAAACTCACAATCATTTCTAATAATATCATCACTGTCATGGTAAGAGACATTAGTTTTGATACCTAAACCTATTGAAGAATGAAATTTGTGAATTCCTGATTTGAAATCATCCCTTACAACTCCAAAGGGATCATTTTCAGATTCATTTATTGAGGGCTGTACAGTTCTCTATAAGTTTTCCTCTTTTGCAATCATCATTCTTAATTCATCTTCAGAATCAATATCATCATTAGAAATGCTATTTCTCTTCTTGGCAGTTTCCAAGCCAGAAGTCTTAAAAGGTAGATTTTTAAGTTTCTGAGTATCAGAAACAGGTACAGGAAGTGATTTAGAAGAAGTAATGCAATCACAAGTTCTTTTCTGTGCAGCCTGTTGCTGTGTTAAGGGTGGTCTCTCTATTACCCACCTGGGCCTTGGACTCATGGTCAGAGACCCAGTGGAACTCTCATCCCTCTGCACTTTTATCATCTTCTTGGGAGGGCTATGGAAGTCAGAGAAGTCTCCTCACCGTTTCTTACTCATAGGGTCATTCCCTCCTTCCAATTCCCAAGTCAAGCTGGATATAGGAATGGTGTTTGTGAAATCCTCCCCTATCTTCTTTAGGTTGTGGCAGGATTTTGAGGGATCATATTTTATAATTTTATATTTATGATAATTTTTAAGGTGAAGAACAAGTAACACTCTTCTGAATTTGCTCACAACCCAACTCTTATACCCTGGCACTTCTGTCCCTGGCACAGCTTTCATATGGAATTCCACTCCTCCTATCTTTTCTAACAAGTTGGTGTTACCTGTTGTTGATTTTCCTTTCTTAGCTTTTGCTTCTTCTTTCTCTTGGGCCAATCTGTGCAAAAAGCTTTCTTTTGCTAGTTGAATTTGTAATGCTCCACCTTTCCATTTTGTTGTATTTAGAGCAGACATACATTTTTTCAGGTCTGCTTCTGCTACACTGATGTTAATATATGCAAAGATTTTCTGTGGGTTTCCTTGGTCATCTTTCCCTGTGATGATGTCCACATCCGAAACCTCTGCAAATCTGCTGAACTGATTTTGTAGGTCTGTCTCAGAAATTTCCTGGCCAAGGCCATCCACATAAAGGTGCTTCATTTCTCTGTTCATTTTCATGAAGGCTGGGCATATACTTGGTGTGTTTTAGTAGGAAAAGTAGTTTTCTCAGCCTTGTTTCTCCGAGAAGACCCAGAGACGTAAAGAGAGAGACTTGGAAACTGCTTTGTGATTCTCATGCTCCAAACCCACTCCTCACCATGTCATCACCTACAGCCAGCACTGCTGCAGCCCCTGAGTTCACTTTTTAAAAGGCCTGGTAGGCCAGGCGTGGTGGCTCATGCGTGTAATCCCAGCACTTTTGGAGGCCGAGGTGGGTGGATCACCTGAGGTCAGGAGTCTGAGAGCAGCCTGACCAACGTGGTGAAGCCCCGTTTCTACTAAAAACACAAACATTAGCCAGGTGTGATCGTGGGCGCCTGTAATCCCAGCTACTCAGGAGGCTGAGGCAGGAGAATTGCTTGAACCTAGGAGGCGGAGGTTGCAGTGAGCAGAGATTGCGCCATTGCACTCCAGCCTGAGCGATAAGAATGAAACTCCATCCCAAACAAACAAACAAACAAAAGCCTGGTAATGGTGTTAGGTTGTGTGAGAGAACGTCCTTGTTTGTGAGAGCTATGTGCTAAAATAATTAGGGATAAACTGTCATGTTGTTTCCAGTGTACTTTAGGATGGCTTGACAGAAAGAGGTGTGTGTAGGTTCCTGTATTAGTCCTTTTGGGATGTTATCCCAAAATACCATAGGCTGGAGTGCTTATAAACAGCAGAAATCTATTTCTCACAGTTCAAGAGTCTGGGAAGTCCAAGATCAAGGCATCAGCAGATTTGGTGTCTGGTGAGAACCTACTTTCTGGTTCATAGATGCCACCTTTTCACTGTGTCCCCATGAGGTAAAAGAGATGAAAGGTCTTTTTCAGACCTCTTTTATAAGGGCAATAATCCCATTCATGTGGGTTCTACCTCCCCAAAGTTCTAACTACTAATATCATCATGCTGGGGGTTAGATATTTCAACATATGAATTCTGGGGGGACACAAACATTCCGACTATAGCAATACCTATATAGAGAGATGAAGCAGGAGCCACAAGATTATTAATAGTTGGTGTGTATAGGCAAGTGTATACCAATATTCACTAGACATTTCTTTAATTTTTGTGTAGATTTGAAATTTTTCAAAATAAGAAAAATAGTATCTATGGGAATCAAGAGAAAATATTTTTCCCTCCACTTTTTATGCCTGTTGTCCTCTACACTTAGTAATTATTTCATGACATGAAAGCCCTGCTTTGATTTGTTAGTTTTGTCTGACATATGGAGTTTAGTTCTGAGGACTTAGACTCACCCTATGTCTCTGCAGGTGATCAGGATGTTGTAGAAACAGTGAATTTAGATTTCTTGGACACATTTTCTTTTGGGACTTTTCTTTGATTAATATGTGAAGTGACAGCAAGGGACCTTGTGAAGGTCTTGGTTCTTGTTATTCCCTGCAGCTGCAAGAGTGGGTTCCAGAAGGCCAGTGAAGAAATGCGGTAAATACATGGTACATTCCTTATGGTTCAGCAGAAGGCTTGAAAGATCCCTGGAACGATTTGGAAAGAAATACCTTGAGACTTTTTACATGCAAGTCTGTAAAAGCCATCATGTCAGTGCATTTTATAGCATTTTGTCTGCCTCCTTTCAGTGACAGATGTTGGAAGTCTTGGCATGGTAGTCATGCATTTTGAACTACCTGCATGGGGCATCTTGAGTTCCACGTAAGAAAAGATGGTAGAGAGAAAAAAATTGGGGGGGGAGGCAGGAGCGGGGAGGATCATTTTCTTATAAAATTTATTTCTCCAAAGATAAGATAAAACTCAAATCGTAACATACATAAAAGGTATAGTTATATACCTTTTGAAAAACTGATCAGTAAGTAACAATTTTATTAAACAATTGTTGAATAAAAGAAGAGAAGGTGTGGTGCTATAAGATTCTTTGCTAAATGGAGTTTTTATATTAAAATTACAGATACAAATATTAGGTGATTTTTATTAATTGAATCCCTGCTATGTGCTTCCTTTTAATATAATAACTTGACATTAAGAAACTTCTGTCCTTAAGAAACTCAAGAATACATTAGCGACTCTATCTTAATCATTTTAATGTTTCTATAAAGGGAGAATATCTGACTTTTATGTTTTTACTGAGTTTGAGAAGTATTTGGGGGATTCTGATTCTCATAAGGGTCTTTGACTTCCAGTTTTCCTTCTCCTAAGAGCAATGACACAGCAGATTGAAGATTAATGATGGTCTGGAGGGAGCTGGGATATGCAGATTGTATTCAATGTCATTGAAGAAATGTGCTTTGAGTATCCACCATGTACCAGGCATGGTGCCAATGCAGATAAAAATGCAAGAGAGGCCATTTCACAGAATCTATTTGTTGACTGTCAATGACACAAGAACATGTGTTTGGAGGCGCTTGGCTATTTTTGCTGGGATGGTCTTCATGGATGGACATTACTATTCTCTTTCTGTTTTAAATCCATAGACAAGAAAGCCCTGACCAACTCCTTCTTGGACTATTCCAATTTTGTCTCACATAATTTATTGGGGAAAATGAGTTCCATATGTTTAGTAAAGTTGTTACTACCTCCTTTCTGGCTCATGTTTAGTATTTTGGGATTTGGTGGTTGTGTTTATGGTCAACAAAAGCATGATCTTCATCACTTTTATGTCTTCTTTAAAACACACCTCTTCAACTATTCTGTCTTTCAGATGTAAAAATCTTTGCCTTCTTACTTCATCATCATTTTCTCTTTAAACTTATGTGAGAGGGGTAGACAATCCTGAATACCACTAGGATTTACCCTAACCCTGTTTTTCATGGAAAAGAATATGTAAACTTCCATTAGGAAGTATATGAAAGAAACTTTCCTTTAAATAAAAATGTGTAAGTGTTTAGAATTGCCCTTGCAAAGTTCTAAATCAATCAGCCAGGGCTAATACATCACTTGAGAAGATGGGCTAGTGGCATTCTCATGAACGATCACCTGTGATTACAGAGCTCCGGCTGGCCCAAGATTTTACTTTCCTGTGGGATTTGACACCACTGACCATTTTAGTTTCCTGCATCAGCCATGCACAGAAAGTCTTAATGGGACAGTATGCAAAATGCATTCTCATTACATTTGTTCTCTTTTTGTTGTCAATAACCCAAGGTCATTTTAATATTTTTAATCATTTCTGTCTGAAGAGTATGCTTTTAGAGACACATGGCTTATCTTTCATAAAATACGATTCAGAACAAGAAGTTAGGTTTTGAGATATTTAGACAAGGATGGACTTAGGCAATTGTGGAGGCTTTCACACTTCTGTGTCAGGAGGTTTCACATCCATTTTTCCTTCCCACTCCCTCCTTTGAAACCTTTATTTCAAGCCAACAATAGAGTTTTATGTATGAATTTTAACAATTATTCTTCCATTTAACATATTTTAATTTTTTGATGTTACTTTCTGTTTTTTGCTGTCATTTAAGCAGTTTTATTCCATTCAATAAACGTGCCCTCGTTTAATCCCATGTGGTGGACATTACTTTTCACTGTTCGCTTCTCTAATAGCATTGAAATGAACATTCCTGTAGGAAAGCTTTCAAGATATTCATGATCATTTCCTTAGGTCAAATTCTTGGATATGAACTTATTGTGTCAAAAATAGGCACATCATTAAGTCTTCTTATACAAGTGATGAAGCATTATGATGTGAGAATATACATTTTCTCTCACCCTTTGCAAAATTAGATATTATAATAATCCGCTTGAATATGATGTATTGAAGTCTCATTGATTATATCCATATTTCTTTGATTATTGTAAGTTTGGAATTTTTAATAGATTTTTGGTTTCTAGTGTTTTATCTTGAAAAATACCCAATACGGTGATAAATCAGGGCCTGAAGTGTCTTAACTTATAAGCTTACTTGCTAGTGTCCAAGGAATAGCTTTTTTCAGTGCATAGAGTTATAAGGACGTAAAATGTTCAAATAAATGCTTTCTAGGAGCACACTAATTCCTATCTCCCTCCCAGGGTGAGATTGATTGATATGCCGAAGTTAATATCAATGTAAATGCATCTATTTAAACCCATGCCTTGATGTTTTTGAATTTTCTTTTTGCATTTGATGTCAAATGAATATATTCCTTAATTATTGATGAATAGTGACTGAGGTGGCTAAAGTTAAGGTAGAAATCAATCATTTGATGTTCATTGGGCACACTGGATAGTTGGATGTATATTAGACCTCTCCCAGCAGGCAATGACAGTGGACCATATCCAAGAGTCTAGAGCCATAAAGTGAATTCTTTTCAGCATTTCATAGATAAACCATGCAGTGTACTCAGAAAAACACGGGCTAATCTTTCTTTCCTTTATCTCTCTCTGGTGTCACTTTATCTCCAGCTCTATCTTTCATTTCTACTTTTTTCCTCTTACCTTATCAATTTTTTTTCTCCTCAATCATACTTCCTTCCTCTGCTAGTGTATAATATTAGTGTTTCGAAAAGAGTGGATTTTAAACGTTCTCATCACAAAGAAATAATAAATATGTGAGGTCATGTGGAGTGTGATCATTCTACAATGTATACATGTACCAAAACATCATATTGTACTCTATAAGTATATACAATTATTATTTGTCAATTAAAAATAAAAGATAATAAAAATAAGTATTCATTAATCTTTCCTCCACATTTTGTTTTGTTTTGTTTTTTTCCTATCTTAATTTATGGACAAGATCACACCAAATCACTTCTACAGGGAAGGGGTGTGATAAGAAAGAAGTCTCCTGCTGGCTTTGATTTTCTTTTCTTTTCTTTTTTTTTTCTTTTTTTTAAAAATTATTATACTTTAAGTTCTAGGGTACGTGTGCACAACGTGCAGGTTTGTTACATATGTATACTTGTGCCATGTTGGTGTGCTGCACCATCACCTCGTCAGCACCCATCAACTCGTCGTTTACATCAGGTATAACTCCCAATGCCATCCCTCCCTCCTCCCCCCTCCCCATAATAGGCCCTGGTGTGTGATGTTCCCCTTCCCGAGTCCAAGTGATCTCATTGTTCAATTCCCACCTATGAGTGAGAACATGCGGTGTTTGGTTTTCTGTTCTTGCAATAGTTTGCTGAGAATGATGGTTTCCAGCTGCTTCCATGTCCCTACAAAGGACACAAACTCATCCCTTTTTATGGCTGCATAGTATTCCATGATGTATATGCTGGCTTTGATTTTCAAAGAGTAGAAGAGTTACTGCATACCCTTACCAACATTTGGTGTTGTTTTACCAATCTTGTGGGTGTGAAATGAGATATTTTTATTTTTAATTGTATTTATTTGATTATAAGTGACGTTGAGTCATAGGAGTTGTTTACATAGTCTAGATATTTTATTAATCCTTTCTTAGTTACTATTATACACTGCACGTTTGTGTTAAGGACAAATCTTGCTTAAATCTCAGAACAAAGTAGATGATAAAGAGAAAAGCATATACGACAATAGCATGAAGTATGTTCACATACTATATACATATATATATCCAGTGCATAGGTAAAGATTAAATAATTATAATAAACTGAACAACCATATGCCCATCACTCAGTCTAAGAAATAAAATAATTCTGGTAATTTGAAAATTATTAAGTTGTCCTCCCCCTCAATTGCTCTCAGAGGAATAATTTTCTGTAAATGATTCCCATAGTTTTCTTCATGTCATAATGAACATGTATGTGTGTATTCCCAAATACAGTGCTTGGTTATGCCAATTTTTGAATATGCCTCACTTCACCCAATGGACTCTGTATTCAAATTTTCTGGGCTTGAGATCCCACTTCATCACCTCGGTGAGAAGCTGTATCAACTTGGGAAAGTTATTTCATCTCTTCAGTCATAATTTCCTCATCCATGAAATGCTAACAGTAATTGTACACGCCTCATAGCATTCTTGTGGGATTAAATTATATATATGGCACTTAGCCAAGAGTTTGGTAATAGTAAGAAATTTACATATTCACTGTTATCGTTATCATTACTATTATGATTACATTCTTCAGTGACTCATGCCTCATATTATGGTGATGTATGTGACTACAGTTTGTCGCTCCCATATAATATTTCACTATATGTATATGCCATAATTGATGTATTCATTTTAATGCTGATGGGCATTTGGACTGTTTCCAGAATTTGGCTATTATAAATACTACTGGAAAGAATATTTTTGTGCAGGTCTTGTCTCACAAGGATAAGAGTTGCTCTAAGATTTTAGGTTATATGCCCAAGAGTAGACCTGCTGGGTCACAATATGTGCACGTTCATCTTTACTAGGTAGTGCCAAATAATTTTCTAAAGCAATTATACCAATTTATCTCCCCACTGGCATGTAGAAAAGTTGCTCCATGGTTTTACCAACACCTGATGTTGTCTTACTAATATTTTTGAAATGGTTACCTTGTCTGGGGTATATACCCTGGAGTTTGCTGTCTCGTGCCAAGAAAGAATTTAGGACATGGGCACATGTGGGTGGGTTAAGGAATGGAAAGTTTAATAGACAGAAGAAAGGAGAGAGGAGAGCAACCTCTTGCGAGAGAGAGAGAGAGAGAGAGAGAGAGAGATGTTGGAAAAATGAGGAAGGTGGCAGACCACAGCAGATTTTATACGCAAGCTGAAGGCAGTGTCTGATTTATGTACATTGGTTCCATCACATTTACATGGCATGTGGGGAAGGCTGGTTGACTAATCCTAATCTTATTATGCGAATGGGCTTTCCAGTTGATCAGGCCATCTTGTCTGCTCTTTACTCTACAGGTGGCTGACAAAGAGAAGGGAAGATGGAGCCTCCATCTTGAATATGTCTAGTCCCTAGTTCCTGTCAGCACTTACCTGTGCAAGCTCCCAGCTTGCTTATCAATGTTGCTAGACTTTACAGGCTGCTCTTTGTTAGAGAATGATTCGGGGCTGTTTTTCATTAAGGGAAAAGCCTTACCGAGGACTCCCATGCCCTTACTATACGCCTAAGTGATTTCTTCTTAACTTCTATACCATTTTGGTGTGAAATGTGGTCTCTTTTTTATTTTAATCTTATTTCTTTGATTATAAGTCAGGTTGATTTATAGGAGCTGTTTACATAGTCTAGATATTAATCCTTTCTTAGTTACTGTTACAAACTGCATGTTCATGTCCCCCTAAAATTTATGTGTTGAAGCCCTAGCTGCCAGTGGGATGGTATTCGGAAGTGGGGACTAGGTGTGGGTGAGACCATGAGAGTCAAGCCCCCATGATGGATTAGTGTCTTTATAGGAAGAGAAAGAGACTAGAGCACATTCTTTTCATCATGTGCGATACGAGTGTAAGAATAAGGTGTCTGTTTGAAAACCAAGATGGGGGCCCCCAATGGAGACTGGATCTGCTGGCACCTTGCTCTTGGGCATCGCAGCTTCTGGAACTGCGTGAAATCAATGTTTGTGGATGAGGCCACTCATTCTACGGTATTTTACTGTAGTAGCCCACACTGACTAAGACAGTTACTTATGTTGCGGTTGTTCTTTCCTCCTTTGTGGCTTGTTTTTAAATTGTCAGTGGTAACTTTGGATGAACAGAAGTTCTTAATTTCAATGTGGTTGAACTTATCAAATATTTCCCTTATGGTGAGTGTCATGGCTAATTTTATATGTCAATGTGAGGGTCACAAAGTGCCCAGACATTTGGTCAAGTATTCCGGGTGTGTCTGTGAGGGTGTTTCTGGATGAGGTTAGCATTTGAATTGGAAGATCAGCAAAACAACTGTCCTCCCTAATGTGGATGGGACTCATCCAGTCAGTTGATTGAGAGCCTGAATTGAACTAAAAGGCTGATCCTCCCTTGAATAAGAGAGAATTCCTCCAGCCTACCTGCCATGAGCTGGGACATTGGCTCTTTCCTTCCCTGGACTCGAACTGAAACATGAGCTCTGTCTGAGTTCTAAGCCTACTGGAATTTGGACTGAAACTACACCATTAGCTCTTCTGAGACTTCAGTGTGTAGATTGCAGATATTGGGATATTTCAGTTTCCATAATTGTGTGAGGCAATTCCTTATATCATTTTCCGTATATACATATATTCTATTGCTTCTGTTTCTCTGGAGAATCCTAACAGTTAGCCTTTGTTTGGTCTTCTTTAGGAAATCATTTACTCTCCTAGGGTCCTGCAGATAGTTTTCTATATTACCTTCTAAAAGTTTTATAGTTTTACCTTTCAAATAAAAGATTTTAGTCTACCATAAATTAACTTTTGTACATGTTGAGAAGTATAGATTAAATTTTATTCTTTTCTCTGTAATAACCAATTAATCTAGAACTTTTATTGAACGTTCTATCCTTTGTACACTAATCTGAAGTGTATGATCTTCCATAAATTAAGTATATTTCTCTTTATGGGACTGTTTCTGCTTTCCATATTCCTTTAACCTGGTCTGTTTGCCTATCCTTGAACTATCTTAATTATTACAGTTTTATAACAGAACTTGATATCTAGCCAGGCAAGTCCACCTACCTTCTTGTTATTTAACAAGCGTTTTTGCTTTTCCTGTTCCTTTACTATTTGAGATAAATTTTAGAATCAGCTTGCTTAACTTGCTGGAAAACTCTCTAGAGGTTTTAATCAGTATCACGTGAAATCTACAGATGAATTTAGGTAAAATTTACTTTATTTGAATATTGAATCTTCTTATTAAAAAATGTTGTATTGCTCCCTATCTATTGATTTAGGTTTTCTTTAATATCTTTCAACAACATTTTCTAATTTTCTTTATAATGGGCATATGTGTGCTCTGTTAGGTTTGTTCTCAGGTACTTAATACTTTTTCTTGCGGTTGTAAATTATATCATCAAAAATTGTATTTTCTAACCAATGTTTGCTAGTATATTAAAACCAGTTATATTTTCAATACAATTTTCTATCCTAAAATCTTGGTACACTTAAAACAATTCTAATAATCTATTAAATATTACTTTGTCTTCTTCCATACCATCTCCAAATAAAGGCAGTATTTTCTTCAGATTTTTAAGAACTTTTTCTTGCCTTACTGTACTGGTTGACACTCCAGTAAAATGATGAATAGGAATGGTGAGAGCTGGCATCCTTATCTTTACCTGACCTTAAAGGAAATGTTTTCAGCTTTTCACCATGGATTTTAGGATTTTTGGAGCTTTTTTTTATTAGGAAAATATTCTTCTATCTTGGTATAGCAGATTCAAAAGGACTGAAAGTTCTTTGACAGTCCTCCCACAAAGAGATGGGGTCGGTTTCTCCTACCCTTGAATCTGGGTTGGTCTGTGACTGATCAACAGAGCACAAGAAAGGTGACCCAAAGCTGGTTCTGGGCTTTGCCTTTAAGAAGGCTGGAAAACTCCCCAGGTCCCTTGGAGTTTTGACCTTCCATGTAGAAATCCACATATCCTACTTGAAAGACCAAATGAGAGAGAAGAGAGCTCCAGCTGAGTCCAGCCTCCAGGTCATTTCTGCCAAGCGAGTAAAGCTGTCTTGTATCCTCTGGCTCTGCTCACTGGCATCACCAGCTGAAAACCACTGAGTGACTCTAGTCAATGCTGCATGGAGTAGAAGAGTCATACAGTTGGATTCTGTCTGAATTCCTGATGTACAAAAATGTGAGATGTAATGAAATGGTTGTTTATTAAGCCATCAATTTTTTGGGGAGTTTATATAGCAGTAAAAAGCTGGCTGAGAATTTGGTAATGGGAAGGGCGTATCCCCATAAAAAGAAGTTAAAGCGTGGCCTTTGAATGTAGGTGGTAAGTAAAAGCAGGAAAAAGCCTCTATGAAACTGTAAAACTGGAAAGGCCTCAAAGAGATTATTGTGAGGACTTGAAGGACAGTGAGAAAAGCTAGGGGTCTTATTTTGTAATGGTGGAAAGTTGGGTAACATTGTTACCTGCCACAGGATGGAAGTAGAAGGAGTTCCCAATGAAGTCCTAGATCTTTTTGGGGAGATTTGCATGAGAAATATAAAAAGTGGCAACTTGGGGTTTTATTTGCCACTGATGAAGTAGGAGAAGAGGGAGGTAAACCAAAGAATGAACGGTTCATATTCTAAAGTTTTTTGGGTTTGTCTCATAGACCCTCTCTGATAAACAATAGGATTTTTAATTGTCTTGACAGCATTGACCCAAGATAGAGAGTAGCATGTCTCAAAAAGATCATGAGTGCTCTTTTGTCTAATAGGTGAATCCCAATGACATTCATAGAAAATCCACAAAGTTTTTAATGGAGATTATATTGATGGAACTGACAAAGAGGACTAGAAGAGACAGAGCTAGTGCAAAGCAAAAACAGACCTTTGGTTCCCCAACTTTCTATGTGCAGGAAGCAGACTCTGAGTCTGCTTCTTAAATTGCAAACTCAGGCCATTTCTTATGGAAAAGAAAGGATGACTCAGAGGGCAGAACCCAGCACTTAGCTCAGAGGACAGAGCCAAAGGAAACATTCTGAAGGGGAAGGGTTGATGGGAGTGGTGAATAACTGGTCCTTTTAGTTTGCAGGTCTTTAGGTCCAGAGGAACTATATTGAAAAAATGTACTGAAGAAGTCTCATCTATTGATTCAGTGCTATCATTTTGTTATTTATTCCTATTTGTTTGCTTTGTTTTTTGCCTCTGTTTGTCTTTGGCTGTTTATCATCTTCATTATTCTGTTTGGATCACCTTGTGAATGCTTTAATATAGATATTTTAAATTTAATTGAGGTCTATTATTTCCATTTGTTTACTTTTTATATTTTCTACTTTTTTACTGAGATTTCCTTTATTTTATTTCATTGTGAGTATATTTTCTTTTTTTTAGTTTTTTTTTTTATTTCAATAGTTTTTGGGATAAAGGTGGTTTCGGTTACATGGAAAAGTGTTTTAGTGGTGATTTCTGGGATTTTGGTGCACTCAACGCCTGAGCAGTGTACACTATGCCCAAATATGTAGTCTTTTATCCCTCACCTCTCTCTCCCCCCAAGTACGCAAAGTCACTTGTATCACTCTTATGCGTTTGCATCCTCATAGCTTAGTTTCCACTGATAAATGAGAACATACGAAATTTTGTTTTCCATTCCTGAATTACTTCACCTAGAATAATGGCCTCTAGCTCCTTTCAGGTTGCTTCAAAAGACTTTATTTCATTCCTTTTTATGGCTGAGTAGTATTCCATAGTATATATAAACCACATTTCTTTATTCACTTGTTGGTTGATGAGCACTTAGGTTGGTTCCATACTTTTGCAATTGTGAATTGCGCTGCTATAAACATGTGTGTGCATGTGCTTTTTTCATATAATGACTTCTTTTCTTCTGGGTGGATACCCAGTAGTGGGATTCCTGGATCGGATGGTAGACCTTCTTTTAGCTTTTTAAGGAAAATCTCCGCACTGCTTTCCATAGTGCTAGTACCAGTTTACATTCCCACCAGCAGTGTAAAAGTGTTGCCTTTTCACCACACCCATGCCGACATCTATTGTTTTTAAATTTAATTATGGCTATCCTTACAGGAAAAAGGTGGTATCTCATTGTGGTTTTGATTTGCATTTCCCTGATCACTAGTGAGGTTGAGCTTTTTTTCATATGTCTGCTGGTTGTTTGTATGTCTTCTTTTGAGAATTGTCTATTCATGTCCTTAACCCACTTTTTGATGGGATTGTTTGCTTTTTTTCTTGCTGATTTGTTTGAGTTTCTTATAGATTCTGGATATTAGTTCTTTGTTGGTTGCATAGTTTGTGAATATTTTGTCCCATCCTTGGGTTGTCTGTTTACTTTGCTGATTATTATTATTATTTTTTTGCTGTGCAGAAGCTTTTTCATTTAATTGGGTCATTATGAGTACATTTTCTTTTGCCTCATTGAGATAGTTATGGTAGTTGCTTAAAACACTTGTTTATTAAATCCTATATTTGGATCTTATGTCTCAGAATTGGTCCCCATTGATTGCCTTTTCCCTTGATACTGAGTCACATTTTACTGTTTTTGAAATAATATTTTGAATAATTTTGGATTATATCCTGGAAAATTTGAATATTATGAAGTGAAGATTGTTAATTTTTTTGTCATGTTCCCTTAAAGAAGAGAGTAAACATATATATTTTTGGTAGGCAATTAATTTGTTCAGACTAAAATTGCATACTGTGTTATTTGGAAGAAGCTAAAATATCATTTTAATTTTTTCCCCTCTTAGCTGGAATGTTCACAGTCTTCCCTACACACATGGTATGGGGGTAGACAGATACTTGAACAGAAAGTTTATACACAGAATTTGGAATTCCTAATCCTTGGCTTTCATCTTTTCTGTCTTTCTACATTATTTTTTCAGTGACTTTGTTTCCCTTCACTCTTTTTTCTGGATCTTCCCGTTGTATATAATGCAGGATTTCATCATTTTAGCTGCCCAGTGACTGTAGCTTTCCACAGGCTGAAAGAAAAATACATCAGTAATCCCACTCTATTCTGATCCCTTCTATCCTACAGAATATTCTTGCTTCTGTTTATTCTCCAAATACTTCAGGTCATCGGTTTGTTTGTTTGTTTGTTTGTTTTTGACAGAGTCTTGCTCTGTGGCCCAGGGTGGAGTGCAGTGGTGCAATCTCAGCTTACTGAAGCCTCTGCCTGTTGGGTTCAAGCAATTCTAGTGCCTCAGCCTCCCAAGTAGCTGGGACTACAGGTATATGCCACCCTACCCGGCTAATTTTTGTATTTTTAGTAGAGATGGGATTTCACCATGTTGACCAGGCTGGTCTCAATTGCTGGCCTCACATGATCTGCCCACCTCAGTCTCCTAAAGTGCTGGGATTACAGAAGTGAGCCACCACACCCAGCCAGGTCGTTGAGTATTATATTTTGTCCAGAATATATAAGTGCTATCTGCAGGAGGTCAATTTGTTAACAGTTTATTCAGTTATACTAGAAGCAGAACTCCCCAAAGTACTTTTTTTTCTACTGGTTAATCAATGTAGTTGCCAATTTTAATTTTAATTACTCTCTTCTTCATTTCTAGAAATTCTAGTTGGTTCAATTTTTTGAATCTCCTTTTTCCTTGATAGTATTTTTTAAGTTTCAATTTTATTTTTTTCAAAAAATGTTGTTTAAAATATTTTATAATTTATCAACAATTCTTTAAATATAATCAAATATGAAGAATGATTAATAAAAAATTAAGTACAAGCATAAACCAAGTTATGGAAAAAGGCAATATTGTTAATGAGAATTGAAAATTCCCCAAAGAGATTTAATGGAAAAAATTCCTGCACTATTTACTGACTTTAGTTTCCTGGAGAGCTTGCAAAAATATCTCCTGGGGAAATTAGTGAACAAGGCTTTGGGAATAGGGCCTACCAAAATTGGGGCATTTGGTGGGGATGTGGTATGAGTCAGGTGTTGTTCATCCAGCAAGAATATAGTTAAGGAACTGGGCTGCTCTGAAGTTTCTCTTTGAAGTTCACATTGGTCAACCTTCAGCTCTTAGAAGTAGCTCAAAGTAGAATATTTCTATGGGATGAAATAAGTGTGGTCAGCTGAATCAACATCTCACTATAAAGAGAAGCATAAAACTTTCATCAAGACATGGTCCGGGCAAGTCATAGGCAGATAAAAATTGGGCAGGCTCACCTAATTATTGTCCATTTAAAGAAGATTCAACAAGAGGCCATCTTGTTGATAGCAACCCTCAACATTTCTGTCTTTTGAAGTCAATGAGGACAGATCACCTCTGGAGTGGTGCACAGTTTTTATCCTGGCAATCTCCTCCACCTCTTATTCTCATCTGGTTTCTGGAAGATTGCTTCAGTTTTAGCTTCCAAACCTTCTACTGATTTTTAAAAACGTCTATCATGTTACATTATCTAACAGCTCTCTTTTTTATCTCTGAATGACACTTTTTATAATATCCCTTTTGTTAGCATTCAGAGAATATTAATGGTAGGTTTCTGTCTTTGAAATTTTATTCTCCTTGCATGGTCTCTATTTATCTTAATCGTCTTTTTCTGTTTGGTTGTTTATTTGCTTATTTGTTGTGGTCTCTGTCATTTGTATCAGAAGATTAGCATGCCCTTCTCTGTCCTCCCCTACTCAAACACTGTACTTGCCAATTTCTCTCTTTAGCTTTTCCAGCCAATATCCACAGATTTCTATTCATATGTGCCCTTTAGATTAGGCTTTTCCAGATGGCCCTTTGTAAAATTTTCACTCCTCCTCCCCTACTGCATCAGCCTGCACTCCCCACTCCTCCTCTTTTATTTTTTTTCTCCGTTTTATTTATCCCATTGAATACATTTCATATTTTATTATTTATTTGTTAATCGCTCATCTCTTTCATTAGAATTTAAGCTCAGTGAGGACAGTAGTCAAGCAGAAAGTCTATGCTTTATTGATTTTTATGTTCCCATAACCTAGAAGAGTACCTGAAACATAATAGGAACTCCCTAAATATTTGTTGAATTCTGTCAGACACTGTGCTAAAGACTTGACATATATTTTATCACTTCATTTTCTTAAAAGTGCTTTATTTATTTATTCAACTTTCAACTAAAATTAATTATTGTTATACCCATCTCTCATCCAGAAAATGTGAGCATTGGACATACTAAATAATTTATCTAAAGTCAATAAACCAGTAGAATAATATATTTGAATATATCTTACATCAGAGAGTTATTACTGAATATTTGATATATTGTCATCTCATGGAAATAAACTTTTATAATGGTTAATTTATAAAGCTGAGTGTTTCTGTTTTACAGGTGCTCACTCAAGTTCATTGGAATGGGAAGATCTCTAAAAGTTATGCGTAGTCTATATTCAGAAACTGTCAAATGAGTTGAAGAATACAGCTTGCCAGAGAAGGACCTGAAATATAACCAGAGAAACACAAAATATAAGAGCTGGAGAAAGTCTAAGGGATCTTCCAGTCTAATTCCCATTGTAAGTTTTTAAGTTTGTCCTTACATAGGGAGGATTTACTGGTATAGCACAAATTCTGCTAGGATGTTGAATTTCTATGCAGGATGTAAAATGGAGTAAACAATATGAAGAGTAAGCTTTTGAGAAAAGTAATAGATTGTGATAATGATTAAGAGAAACAGAAAAATGGAGGCAGGTGGATCACTTGAGGTCAGGAGTTTGAAATCAGTGTGGCCAACATGGTGAAACCTCATCTCTACTAAAAATACAACAATTTAGCTGGGTGTGGTGGCATGGGCTTGTAGTCTCAGCTATTTGGGAGAATTGCTTTAACTCCGAAGGCAAAGATTGCAGTGAGCCAAGATCACACCACTGCATTCCAGCACTCCAGCCTGGGCGACAGAGCTATCTCAAAAAAAAAAAGAAAAAAGAAACACAAAAATGTTCCCATACCAGTGGTGGAGCAGTAGCAGAGTATAGTAAATGCCAAATGCAAATAAAGTATTATTGATGCTGAAAGGAGCATAATATCACTTCTGGTAGGAGTGATTAGAAAAGGCACAATGACAGTCAATTCACAAAAGAAGAAATAAACATGTCAAACACACATATAGAAAGATTTTTGAACATTAAAAATGAGTTAAAATGAGATGCCATTTTTCATCTATCAAAATGTCAGCTATTTTAACAGATAAAGAAAGCAATGTGTTGATGAGAGCATAGAGGATAAAGGAATATGCATCCTCATTCATGGTTGGTGGAGTTTAAATTGTCATGACTTCTCAGAAAGAAAATTTGACATCCAAAACTTAAAAAAAAATCTTTCATCTTTTAGCCTCATAATTTCACTTCTACGAATTCATTCTAAGGAAGAAGCTGAGATGTGGGCAAACATTTGCATATATGGATGTTTATCATGGGATTATATGTAATAGCAAAATGTTCGAAATAACCAAGATGGCGGACTGAATAAATAAATTATGGCACATACATACGATAGAAGAAGATTTAGTCATTAAAAATTTAGATGATTACAAACATGTTTGTTATAACCCAATATATGCATTTTTGAAGAACCTGTGTTCAACAATATCTTCCACTAAAATAAGAGACCTTAGGAAAAAAATTGCAGTAGGGCAGGCTATTTAAAATGTATTGCAGTGGCCAGAGTCAAGCCATGAATATGGAAACTACATCAATTATATTTCAGAAGGAAATTAATATAAGAAATTGATTAAACAAGTATTGGAGTACTTGTACGTTTTACTGAAAAAGTAAAAAAGAAACACTGAGATAATCCAAAAGGAGTAACAAAAGAACATTGTTCCCAACCTAGGTTTTGGGGAAAAAGGAACAAAAATGGGGTTATTAGAAACTAGAAGGGACCAAATGAAGTGCTTGGAGATGTCTCATAGAACACGGTTTTAGACCTTTGAGGGGACATAATGAGGTTTTTTCTGGGATTGCCAAAAAACTACAGACTGAAACCGACCACTCTTACCAGAGGGAAGGGCTGTTGCTGAAGCAGTGCTGATAGGAACAGCATAACCAGGAAGGAATGACCCTTCTCTTCTCCAATCTTTCCACCTCCCTTTATGCCCAACACTGACAGAACCTCCAAGGAAGCCGGTGGTCAAGAAGAAACATGGTTAGCCGAGTTTCAGCCCCAACGTCATAAAGCAGAGTCCAGAGGGCAGTGTGGTAGGTAGAATTCTAAGACGACCTTAGAGATTTTCACTTCCTGGGGTACCTGCCTTGTAGACAACTGCTACCCTTGAGTGTGGGCGGAACCTGTGAATATGATGGGATAGTCACTTCTTTAATTATGTTACATAATACAGCAAATAGTGCCGGGATAGTCACTCTAGTAGTTATGTCACAATTATCTAAGACTCAGTCACAGGCAACAGGAGAGGGACTGGAAGTCAGCGAGGCACTCTCCTGTTAACCTGGAAGAAAGCAAGTAACAATGTTGCAAACTGCCTAAAGGGGCCACATAGCAGGGAACTGCAGGCAGCCTACAGGAGCTGAGTGGTCCCTGCCTAAAAAATTAGAGAAAAAATTAGAGACCTCAGTTCTGCAGCTGCCACCTGCCAACAACATGAATGAACTCTGAAGACTCTTGAGCTCCAAATAAGAACCACAGTATTCTTATACCAAGATCGCAGCCCTGCGAGATCCTGAGCGGAGGATTCACCTACGCCCTGTCCAAACTCCTGACCCATGGAAAATGTGAAATAATCAAAGGATGGCATTTTACGCCACAGAATTTGTGGTCATTTGTTACATAGCATTAGGAAACCAATGCAGGCCAGTTTGGAGCTGAAAGACAATAGCTTAATAAACCTGCATACCTATTCAATTTGTAACCATAGAACCAAAAAAATTGGTATCTCAAACAACCTGAACAGAGAGGTCAAATCAGTGTGGTTGGAAACTGCTATAGGGATATTCAAAATGCAAAAAACCAGTGGAGTGTAAATGTGAATTGTGGGTGCCAACATGTTAGAGATAGAAGTGGAGTTCAAGGGAGTAGATTTGCTGTACAGGTGGACCCAGGAGGAAGAATAAATCTGCCTCAAATGTGGAGGGCAAAGATAGGGTGAGCCTCTTTGGGGAGGAACTTTGCATATAGTTATCTCATTTTCAGTTTTCTTAAAGTAGAGCTGTAAAAGGCTTTGAGTACTAGCAGAGCTGAGGGATCCAACTGAAGATTATCCAGCCTACTAGAAAAAATGGTATATAAATCACTGTTTATAAATGATGTCCAAGTAAGCAACCTCATTGCCCAATTTACAAAGTGCTTATGAGCTGATCGGTGCTATAGGATGAAGGGAAGAGGAGCAGGAGGAGGAGGACAGGAAGCCTTCAGACCATTATGCTGCTGTGACAACTGTGATAGAAGAGAAGGAAAGAAAGAGGCTTGGGTAGGCGGAGTTTCATACTGCATTGAGGCTCTGAGAAAGTCTTGACTAGGCTGTTGGCAAACAAAAGTTGTCAGAGGAGTCTTGAATTGAGTAGTGCCCCAGTGCCCAATCACTGCTCTCCACTCCACCTGTGGAGAGCATGGCCTCAGGTGAATACTCCTGCAGATTGGAAGGGGCGGCACCTGGAAGCTGCTTGCCCAAGTGCCTCTATCATAGCAGGTGGGGAGATCAGAGCAGAGGATCTCTATGGCTAACACAAATACCATTTCTATCTTTGTGAAAATAACTTAACATCAATTTCCTGTAAAAGGGAAGGAGAGCTGAGCAACCACAATTCCTGAAACTAATGCCCATAATTTGAGACAAAGGATCATATAGAAAAGAAATATAGCACTGACTTTGATTGGTGGAATTTTCTGGAAAGAAGAGTAGGTAGATTCCATATTGATGATTCAAACCATGCAGTGGGAGCAACAGAACAGGAATCCTAATCCTCCTGATAAAAGCAAATTAAAAATTAGAGCCAAGAGTAAATGTATGTTTTTAGTTAGGTCAAATAAATAGAAATGCTTTTGATACTGCTTGGGTCTCTAACAAGCTGAAGCAGAAGAGCATGCTGATACAGTACATTTTCATCACCAAGCTAAAATGCAATTTCCCTGAGCCAGAAATTATAGTCCTTTCTGACCTTAAGAAGAAAGACGTAACACTTTTTAGATTGGTGAACTAGTCGGAGGAAAATTAAGCAATGATTGAGAATAGCTATGGTGTAGAGTGAGTTATTGTAAATCTCCAAAATGGAAATAATTACCATTTCTCAAATTTTACCTTTATCAAAATAATTTTCCATGCAGTCTCTAACCTTGCAAAGTGCTTGAAAATGTCTGTTTTTTTCTCATAACTTCAAATGGACTTTCCCCTTAGTTATCCTAATCTACGGGGTTTATTCAGTAAGTGACTTTAGTTGATGTGTGGGTGCATGCATACGCAGGTGTGTTTAGGTCAGCCCGTCAAATTCATTGCAACAGTGTTATAAATTTTCTTTAATATTTTCCCTTATTCATACAATACAGAAGTATACATCTAAAATGTTAAGACCTCCTTCCCAATCCCTACCTCCAGTACTTTTCAAGACATGAAGTTTAAAACTTAAACAAAACTGTTAAGGAAAATCTGGATATAGTTTTACATCTTTAAATCTAATTCTATGTTGTTTATTTAGTTTGTAAAACAAAGGTAAAAACTTTAAAAATTATTATTATTCTAAAATAATGCGTTACATTTTCACAAATCAATTGTTACCTGTATAGATGCCTTATTTCACACATTAATGTTATCCTTACCTGATTATACTGCAGTCTTGGAATCAACTATAAACCAAGGTACCCTAACTTATATGACAAAGTTATATAATGAGCTCATATGTCATATTCAAGAAATAGTGAAAAAGCCAGGGTGGTTGGATGGGATGAACAAGGGGGAGAGGAATAGGAGGAGGTGATGTTGAGGAGGTAGTGAGGGTTAAATGCTGTAGGAATCTACAGGTTATGATAAGATACTGGCTTTTACTCTAAGATGCAAAGCCATGAAGGATTTTGAGTGGAGGAGTGACATGATCTGATTCACATTTTCCAGGATTTTCATGGGTTCCTTGTACAGAATATACTTTAGGGTGTCAAAGGCTGAAGCGGGGAGACCAATTACATTGTTACAATAATCCAGATGAGCCGCGATGGGGGCTTGGATCATGGTGGTAGCACTGAAGGTAGTGAAAAGTGGTTGGATTCTGGCCTCGCCTTTTCCCCACCTCTTCAAATGGTGCTACTTTGTTCTTAATAGTAGCACAGCACTTGGCTGGGTGCGATAAGCTGCTAAATCTCCACACCGGCCTTCATGATTCTCTCTGAACATGTCTACAGTGTGAACAAATGACAAATGAAATTGTATGTGATTCTGGTCTGAATCGAAAGTCACCTAAGATTTAGAGCCTGAAAATCAATATTTGCAATTTTGAAAGATCTTTTAAATCAAGGTTCTTCTCACATTGATTTTGTTTCCTGAGACTTTGCTGAAGTTGCTGAAAGTTACAAGCATTTCTTTACACAAACAATGGTGAAGCAGAGAGCCAAATCATCAATGAACTCCCATTCACAATTGCTACAAAGAGAATAAAATACCTAGGAATACAGCTAACAAGGGATGTGAAGAATCCCTTCAAGGAGAACTACAAACCACTGCTCAAGGAAATAAGAGAGGGCACAAACAAATACAAAAGCATTCCATGCTCATGGATAGGAAGAATCAATATCATGAAAATGGCCATATTGCCCAAAATAATTTATATATTCAATGCTATTCTTATCAAACTACCTTTGACATTCTTCAAGAATTAGAAAAAAATCTATTTTAAATTTCATATCGAAGAAGGACCCCATATAGCCAAGACAATCCTAAACAAAAAGAACAAAGCTGGAGGCATCATGCTACCTGACTTTAAACTATACTACAAGGTTACAGTAACCAAAACAGCATGGTACTGGTACCAAAACAGATATGTAGACCAATGGAGCAGAACAGAGACCTCAGAAATACCACCACACATCTATAACCATCTTGTCTTCAGCAAATCTGACAAAAACAAACAATGGAGAAAGGATCTCCTATTCAGTAAATGGTGCTGGGAAAACTGGCTAGCCATATTCAGAAAACTGAAACTGGACCCCTTCCTTATACCTGTTACAAAAATTAACTCAAGATGGATTAAAGACATAAATGTAAAACCCCAAACCATAAAAACTCAGGAAGAAAACTTAGGCAATACCATTCAGGATATAGGCATGGGCAAAGATTTCATGACAAAAAACTCCAAAACAATTGCAACAAAAGCCAAAATTGACAACTGGGTTCTAATTAAACTAAACAGCTTCTTTGCTGCAAAAGAAACTATCATCAGAATGAACAGGCAACCTACAGAATGGGAGAAAATTTTTGCAACCTACCGTCTGACAAAGGTCTGATATCCAGAATTTACAAGGAACTGAAACATATTTACAAGAAAAAACACAACCCCATCAAAAAGTGAGCGAAGGATATGAACAGACACTTCTCAAAAGAAGACATTTATGTGGCCAACAAACTTATGAAAAAAAGCTCAACATCACTGATCATCAGAGAAATGCAAATCAAAACCACAACGAGATACCATCATCTCACACCAGTCAGAATGGCGATTATTAAGAAGTCAGGAAGTGATAAATGCTGGTGAGGCTGTGGAGAAATAAGAACGCTTTTACAGTGTTGGTAGGAATGCAAATTAGTTCAACCATTGTGGAAGACAGAATGGCAATTCCTCAAGGATCTAGAACCAGAAATACCATTTGACCCAGGAATCCCATTACTGGGTATATACCCAAAGGGATATAAATCATTCTAGTATAAAGACACATGCATGTACATGTTAATTGCAGCACTCTTTACAATAGCAAAGACCTGGAACCAAACCAAATGACCATCAGTGATAGACTGGATAAAGAAAATGTGGTACATATA
>NW_012118487.1:22130384-22132522 GCF_000951035.1 Colobus angolensis palliatus | reverse complement strand
GTAAAAAAAAAGATTCTTCTCCTGTCTTGTCCACTTTTTTTTTTTTGTCTGTTGCACTGCTCTAGTAGCTCAAAGACAGGAATAATCATTGTTTTACTTTTTTTTTTAGAGTGAAATTTATTTATTTGGAATTCTTTCTTAAGAATATAGTTATTATCTAATTTTGGACACAATTTCTCAATTTTTTTTTAATGAATCAATCTCTTTTTAAAAAAATTACAGTGAAATAAACACAACAAAGTTCACCAACATAAGCATTCTTGAGTGTACGATTGAGTGGTGTTAAGTATATTCATAGTGTGAAATAAATCACCAGAACTTTTCCATTTTGTAAAAGTAAAACTCCATCCATTAAACAATCCCTCAGCAGTTTCCCTCCCCTACATTCCTGGCAACCACCATTCAACTTTCTCTTTTACGAGTTGACTGCTCTAGATACTTCATATAAAGGGAATCACACAGTTTTTGTCTTTTATGACTGGCTTATTTCACTAAGCATAATGTCCTTTTTAAGGACTAATAATAAATAATCTCTTTTTAAATGAAACTCTTTATGGAGTGAGCTAAACTAGATGAGAAAATTGACTTAAATGGTATGAAAAGGTACCCCAAACTGAGGTAACTATTTAAGAAAGCTGTCACCACTGGCATGTATCTTAGAAATGAGTGAAGGAAGTTTAAGGATGCTATTTGGAAAGATGAGAGAGAGCATAAGGCTATGAAGTTGGCTCTTGATACTTAAAGAACAAGTGGTCAGATGGCATTCAAAATTAGCTCTGTGCGTTCACATTTTCCATTGCCCTTGCTTTCTAGGGTTCCACTGATATTCAGATTTATGGAAGATAATATTTAGGAAAGATCCAGGAAAGGCTCATCATTTTCCTATATCAAGCATCCACAAGAGAAGATTTCAAGTCAATAGACATTTGTTGCTTTTTGTGTGTCCAGAATTCCTCTCCCTAATAGAAGTTTGAATACCTTTGGGAAAATTACCTTTCTCATTCTCATTCCTGTGGTTTGGGTGACACTCATTCCCAGCTCAAATGGATTCTTACCAGCTTTAGTCAATCAGCACTTCCCGTCGCTCCTGACTATAGCATTTTATTGGTTCAGGGATACACCTGTAATGCATTCAGCTCTAAAGGGACACTGGGAGATGTTTGCTGAAAAGACCAATATTCTCCTGGATGGTCAGATTTCAGGATGTGAGCTCTGGAACTGGAAGCTATTGTGCTACCCCAAGAGCTGGTCCAAGTGTGAGTGCGAGAAAAAGCATTTGATAAAACCTGAGGTTGACACCAACATGGCAGAAAAAGAACGGAGAGGAGAAAATTTGGGTTCCCGCTGACATAATTTGAACTACCGAATTAGGACTCAAAGCTATATAAAAATGAATAGCCTTAGAACACAAAGCTACATCTGGAGTATTTAGTTACTTGAGCTAATACATTTTTTTCTTATTATTTGAATATTATGGCCCCAAATCCAGGGTCTATTTTAGTATTTCAGTTGTTGTTTGCCAGCAAAAAATGGATCATCTCAATTATTTATCAACAGTAGAAAGAACAAATAAAATTGTGAGATATTTATATAGCAAAGAAAACTATATAGCAGTAAAAATGAGTAGCCTAGATGTAAAAGAGAGATAGATATTAATGAGGAAAAGCTTGGTTAGTAATAGAGAAGACACATAACTGCTATTCAAACATTTGGAAGGAATATGTGAAAAGCTGTAGAGACATTTTCCTGAGAATAGGAGAAGGCAATACAGCACAAATATGAGGAAAGCAAACTGTTATTTATGTATTCACTTAAAAAAAACCCCACGTTTTCCTTCCAATATTTTGGGGACAGCAGCAATTCAAAGGGGCTGCTGAGAAGTCTTTGTAATTCTTACCTTCTTTGAGTCACCACTCCTAACCAACACTCCTAATAGGCTTTATCAGTTTATAGCTTAAAAACTATTGATATGAATAGCTCCCATGAAGGCTTAATATTATAAATTATCTTCTCTTTGCCTGAGAGAAACAAGGTAAATAAAACGTTATTTTCCTTTTCCTATAAGTTACTTTCCTGAAATAAAGAAAAAAGACTCCTATGTGGATCTTCCAGTTAAATATGATGGGCTGTTTGTATTC
>NW_012118487.1:22127355-22128673 GCF_000951035.1 Colobus angolensis palliatus | reverse complement strand
GATGTGACTGGGGAGGGACACTCTAAGGAAAGCTTCGAAAAGCCTCAGGAATGCTCTGTTTATTAGGCTGAGAGGCAGGTACATTTTTTTTTTTTTTTTAAATAATAGTTCCTATATCCATAATTTTCTGTGTGTGTGCTGTATTCACCCTGCCTCCTCCAAGAAAGTTGTGTGGTAAATGGTTGGGGCAGCCAACAAGAAACAGAATGATTTACACATCAGGACCCCAGAAAAAGCTCTGGAATTTCAGGGAACAGATTCCTCTGAAAGCATGGGTTTGATAGGTAAGAAGGAAAATGAGAAGATTAAGAGTCTATATAAAGAACAAGTAAATCTGGGTTTTTAAAAATGCTTTTTAATTTTTGCGGGTACGTAGTAGGTGTATACATCTGTGGGGTACGTGAGATCTAAATCTGAAAATTTTCCCCAGTATCTGGCACAACCAGCGATGATCACGCCCAATGAACCTCCACTTGCTCCCTGACCTTTCCACATACATATATTTTTCTGGCAGGAGAATAGAGATTTATTTTCCAGAAAAATAATGAATAAGACAGGGTCTAGAATGAGGAGACACTAGGCACAGCTGAGGATAATTGTGAGTGTGGAAAGGGCCAGCAGGGAAAAAAAAAAGAAAGAATTAGAAAAACATTACACAGAGCCACCTGCCAACCCTTTACCCACTCCAGTCCCATTCCTTAGGCAGGAGATGGGGTAATATTTCTCTGGAGAGTTAGATTAACCTAAGGAAAAAGACTTGATGATACTGATATTTCAGAGTCCCTACCGAGAGTGAGATTTTAATCTGATAACACTTTCGTGAAACCTACTTATTGACAAGCCAAAGAGCTTTCAATTGAGTTTTAGCATCTCACTATGAAATGCAAATTGTGAATAGTCAGTGAAATCAGGAATCTGGAGAGAGGCTCTTATTGGAAAACTGGGAATCAGAACAATCAGAAAGATGAGCCTTAAGAAGAAGAAAGATAATACAAGTAGCAGAGTGAAACTAAAAGTGAAAGCAAAAAAAAGCGATTTTTAAAGCGATAAAAGATACTGCATTCATGAATGAGAACAATGAATAGAAAATCTGAAAGCAAAAATTGAGAAAATCTTCTATAACAAAGACTATAAAGGCAAGGAGTTGAAAACAGGAGGAGAAAGAGAAGAATATTAGAGAATGAGCCTATAAGGCTAAATGTTTAAATGGGAACACTTTTAAGTGAAAGAATGAACACAATGGAAAGGAGAGAAATTATCCAGGAAATATTATAAGAAAACTTCCTAGAATTGAAGAACATGTTTTTCATTTTGAAAT
>NW_012118487.1:22123170-22125730 GCF_000951035.1 Colobus angolensis palliatus | reverse complement strand
TAATACAGATGTACAAACTTTTCGCTTTTACGATCTAATTTTA
Organism: Colobus angolensis palliatus; assembly: GCF_000951035.1. Classification (NCBI taxonomy): domain Eukaryota; kingdom Metazoa; phylum Chordata; class Mammalia; order Primates; family Cercopithecidae; genus Colobus; species Colobus angolensis. The sequence goes on along the minus strand of NW_012118487.1, from coordinate 22,125,687 downwards.
ATACTGTTTGTATCACTGGCAGGATTCTTTATGCCCCATTACAAATCTTCTTAGTTTTGCTTTGGGGTCTAGTGTTAAAATATTTGAAATAGTCTGGCATCCTTTTGATTTAAAAACCATTTTCTTTTATGCCAAGATTCAAAACGAAGGTGTAAAGATATCTGTTTTTCTCAGTGCTTTTCTGTCCTTTCTGGCTAGAAAACTGGTTTCCAACTTTAGGCTCTGAATAAAACCTATTATGGTTATTTCATACGTCTTTTCAATCAACAATAATTCATTTATTGCTTGCTGTTTGTAAGACATTTTATTATGCACATGAGAAATATAAAGACTGAGTTGATGGTCTAACAGAAGAGAGACAAATACATCAAATTATAAGCAATTATAGATCTACCATAGAAGGATTGTGCTTCAATGTTAGTTGAAAAGTTAGACAGAAATGAGATAGAAGTCTAGTTCTGTACTGCCAATTTATAGTTATGTCAAAGAAAAAAGCACTCAGTATATGAGATCATATCTTAAGATGGAGGATTTAAAAAATGTTTAGTATTTTGCAAAACTTTAGAATGACTGGATTTTGGAAAGTTGGAAAATCTTGTGCATGTTGGTGGCAGTTGGGGGTGGGCAGAGGAAACCAATATCGTGGAGTCTGCCAGTAATGCATTGCTTTAGAAACTGAACTTCAATGTAACCAAGGTTTCCTTACCTGCTGTCCAGTGGGATGTAACACATCAAAGAGTTGAAAAGACGCATTTCTCCAACGGAGCCCGAGGGGATGTGCATCAGGATAATGCCAAAACAAGGCTCCAGAGTGGGTGTATATGGCAGTTAACTTTATTTTATTTATTTTTTTTAAGACGCATTTTCACTCTGTCGCCCAGGCTGGAGTGGCGTGATCTTGGCTCACTGCAATCTCCACCTCCCGCAATTCTCCTGCCTCAACTTCCTGAGTAGCTGGGATTACAGGAGCCCACCACTACGTCTGGCTAATCTTTTGTGTTTTTTAGTGGAGACAGGGTTTCACCATGTTGGCTAGGCTGGCCTCAAACTCCTGAGCTCAAGTGATCCGCCCGCCTTGGCCTCCCAAAGTGCTGGGATTACAGGCATGAGCCAGTGTGGCTGGTGGGCAGTTAATTTTAGCCATGAATATTCAGACTAAATCCAAATTATAACAGTTATACATACTGACTCCTCTCCGCTATATAATTGACCATTATAATTAGTGGACATTTTTCAACCCTATTTGAGAAACTTGGGCATATCAGGCTCAAAACACAGTCTTTTAGGCCTCTAGGCATGGCATGGGCCTTTTTCCTGACATTTTCACCCTTACAGTCCTCTTTATCTTGCAGTCTTGAGTTAGACATCACTTCCTTTAAATAGCATTTACTAACTTATCTATCTCCTAGCCATAACTCCTATAGCACCTTTTACTTACCTCTCTGTTAGGACACTTGATACTCTGTCTTTTAGTTGCTGCTTTACCTTGCCAGTGTGCTCTCTCCAGACTCATTTAAGCCAGGTACCATTTAAGTCAGACATTTGGAGACATTTGAGAAACACTGTTATTACTAAATAATAAAGGACCTGTTTGTCATATAACAGTTTGCCTATTAGGCTCTACAATAATTTTCTTGAAGGAAATTATTGTCATAAGCTCTATATATGCATTTTCAACTTATAGATTGTGTTAGTTTAATAAATATTCAGAATCTTCCCATTTTCTTCTTTCTTTACTCTCTCATCACATATCTGGCAAAAAATATGCTGCCTTGACTGAAGCTGTGAGAAGACAGAAAATCAACTGTCAACCCTGACAAGTTGGAGACATACTTATGAAGAAAAAATTACTGGTCAGCAACATTTAGGTGTTGTTTGGACTACCGCTTTCTGAGTTGGTTATATTTAGTACTCTTTAATAGACATGATGAATTAACGTAATGGGTTGGTTGCGAGTCCAGGCACAAACCTCAAGGGGCCACACATTTGGTAGATACAGCAGGTCTTTTCCCTGACTCACAGCCAGCATAAGGCAATCATTCTGACATCAGGTATAACGGCTTTGCAACTGATTTCCCCCAATTCTTACAGCTCATTTAGAGCCCACAAGTTTGTGTGTGTGTGTGTGTATGTGTGTCTCAATGGTCCTTGGTGAGTTGTCTATGAATGTGCCTGGACATTTGCAGCCTCTGAGTCATGTCTGAAGACCCAGGAACATCTGACTGTAATGCCCATGCAGTAAGAAGTAAATGCAGCAATTTACCAGTGGAGTTTTATTAGCCATCTGACTAGCCTATTGTTTTTTCTAGAACAGTCTGCTGTGCATGTTGAAGCAAGGCAATGATTAAAAATATGATTAATTAAGTTTTGGGGGAAAATGCTCACGATGTCCTGTTCAAAAAGTGAAATGACTCAAAGCTGACTTTTTGGTGTTGATAAAATCAGTGACATTGCCCTAATCATGTGCTGAACCAGAGGTAGACTCACAGCCAGGGCTTTATCAAGCTGTTAAGAAGT
>NW_012118487.1:22085630-22122410 GCF_000951035.1 Colobus angolensis palliatus | reverse complement strand
CAGGGAGATGTGTTCGGGGATGGAAGAGTGAAGAAAGACTCTTTGAAGGAAGTGATGTCTGATTTGAGACCAGCAGGTTAAGAGGACAGTGAGGCTGAAGCCTTCATGGGACAGGAACAGCCATACAGCATCCGAGGCCCAAGCCATTGTTTTGAGCCCGGCGAGCCCCACATTGAGGATTGTGTGACATGAGACTGGAGAGGTGATCCACTGGACTTCTTTTCCCAGACAACAGAGAAGTTAATATTGATGTGCTATAAAGGAAAGTATTGCTCAACAGGCTTATTTGATTTAGCCATGGTTACTTTTAAATTATTCAAATTATTTGAATGTGTATTTGAAGTACTCAAAGGTTTTTATTCACATTAGGTAAGATGGAACTTTTAGTCATGGTAAAATTAATTTTTTCTTGATCACATAAATTAGTTTTTGTGCTTCAACCTTCAATAAATAAGCCCCTTGAATGAATCTCAGCACTCCCATAAGAGTGTAGTGTGGCCAAGACATAGGGCATGCTAATAGTGGAGGAGACTGGTCATGAGGATCAGGATAGAGAGTTAGACAGGACACACAAAAAGGAAGCTGCTACCCTGAGAAGTTCAGACTTTACCCACGAGGGATGTGACACTGGTTTTTGTTGTTGTTTTAGAATGATAACCCCAATAGCAGTTGGTGAATGAGAAGACGGGGGAAAGTCGCTAGTAGAGCAAAAGTGCAGGAGGTTGTTAGGCCTGAGCTCTGAGGAGAGACCACAAATAAGGACATAGAAAGGTAAATGGGGGAGAACAGGAAGAATACAGAGCATATAAGGGAGATAGAACTGAACATGTGAGTTGAACAAAAGAAATATGTCAAGGAAAGCTCTTGGGCTTTGGCTTCGGAGACAAGATGAAGGGCAAAGTCACTGAGGCTGGAAATAAAGAGGATCATAGTTGGAACAAAGATATATGTTCAGTTTTGGACAGTGTTTGAGATACCAGGACAGGTCTGCCCCAGAAGTGGATATGCAGGTGTGTCATTGAATGAGAGAGGGAATTTGAGGAGGCAGATTGCACATGCAGAAGCAAGGATAGTATTGGGATGCATGTGAATGCTGAGGTCCTAGAAGGTCAGTGTAAAACACTCCTCTTCCCCTGCAAAGTTTGTAACCAGTGTGGAACTAGACACAAGAGTCAAAGTTGGAAACATTACTTTTTCTACTAGTAAAGCTAAACGGAAAACATGGCTCTATTTATTTTTTTCCCCTTTTTGGAAATCTACAATGACTTGAAAATGGCTCTATTTCTGAGGCTAAAAGATAATATTAGCCTTTTACCCAGTAATTAGACATATTTATTTGCCCCTGGCTTAGAGGGAGAATGAATCAGAGCATAAGCTGCTGGCATACATGCAGTTTAGAAAAAAGAGGTTCTCTCTTCCAAGCTTGCCAATGAAATAACCACTCTTCCCTCCCTGGGGGAGAGAAACTAGAAGTGTTGCTCTAAGTAAAGTGCCTTCACATGGAAACATGAGGCCAGAATCAATAGTCTTCCAGTAGCCTACATTTGAAAGGAGGGCAAAGGAAAAGAACGCAGAGCAGCAACTCGATGATGACAATATAGACTGTGATGAAAATTGCTAACATACTGAACACTTACCATGTGCCAGGTATGCTTCCCAGTCCTTTATAATCATGGGCCTCTTTAATCCTCATAGCAAGCATGAGCTATAGGTAGAGAAATGGAAGCACAACAAAGTGGCAGAAGCAGGATTTGAATACAAGTAGTGTGGTTCAGAAACTGTCTCTTGAGAAATAATATTCAGAGAAGCAGGAGAAGAATAACAAAGAAGAGCATGGTGACACAAGACTGAGAAAGTAGGGAGTCACCCGGTCAACACAAAGCACAAATAAGGATGTAACTACAGATCTCCAGCTCCATGCTGTGACTTAATATATTGTTGACACTATGAGTCACAAAGTATAAAGAAAAAAAAAAGCAATTGTTTACCCTAACATTTTAACATGGAGACCAAATTAATGGAAATTATTTTAATTAATTAATAATTAGTAGAATGAATTTATGGAAAATTAAGGTAAACATCTTAAGATCATGAATCAATGAAATTTCTATGTTTTAATTTTTTTATTATTAAGGTTTAAGTACAGTGGCTTTTTATTGTATAAATATAGTCTTTAACCATTAATTCAACATAAGGTGTGTTAAATAGACTGAATGAGCAAAAAACAAAATTATTAGTTGCCTACAAAGATCAAATTAATTATATAACCTTAATATTTCCATTACACTTTGCACAACCAATGTGAGTTAAGCCTTAGATATCAAGAGATTGGGATTTGGGTATTGCCTTTGCCTTAAAAAATGAAATTAACCTTTCTAACTCCACCCCTTCCAAAATGGGGTTAAAACATATATATTCTACACATAGTATCCTACCGTGATAGTTAGAAAACACTATCAATCACAAATCTTTGAACTTGGATTGAAGGCTCACTGAGTTTCATTTTTACTATCATTGTCAACTACAGATGCCAGGAAAAACACCATCACAGAAACTCAGTTTCTTGGATCTTTCTGCTGTGAAAAATGGGAAATCAGTCAGACGTCCCTATTGCTTTTGTGAAATATCTGTTTCAAGGAACCCTGCAGCTTAAATTACATGACTTCACTGCAAGACAGAGAATCTTCACATTGAACTGTGTGCTAGAGCAAACATATTAAACCTTTTGACTTATTGAAAAACACAGCTCCAAATGGTACTCCGTGAGGTAATATTTTCCTTAATTGCAAAGCAGCATATACAGCTCTTTAGGGTGTTGCACCTGGGCCATCTGTCTGCAGTTTCCTCGGCTATTCTCAGCTGGAAATATCAAGATGGTATATATCTCCTTAATTGTGTCCTGACAGACAAGTTAAGAATACCACAGCAGGCTGTTGTCTTTGTAAGCATTTGTAGTTTACAGCATCCTGTGTCTCTGAAGATCTTTGGTACAAATATCTGTAAATTTTGAAATTTCTTACCTGCCAGATTTTAATTCACAAACAGTAGGTGCTTCTGACTGTATAGAAAACTAGCAATAGTATACAATCTAGGTTTTCAAAAACGTATTTGAAAAAGTGCTGATAGTAATAAAATCTGGCAACAAAACCAAAGTTAAAAACTACTTGTTCACTTGTTTTATGTGGTCTATGCAACTCTGTGATCCCAAGTAAACACAACAGAGCACTCAGCTTTTATTAGATACATTTGGTTTGCCATTAAGTGCATGGTATCATTAAGCATTCACTCACTAGACAATCCAATCCAATCCAATCCAATCCAATCCAATCCAAAATGCAATAGCCCTCATGAACAAGCAATAGTGTTTGACCATATGTACATTTACAAAACTACATTGCTTCTGAATATGAAGACCCCTTAAAATACAGCAATATCAAATCTTAAATGATTAACTGTAATCAAAATGCTAATTATCATTATGATAATGATGACCTTGATTCTGGCTCTTAAGCCTGATAGAATATTCATATGCACATACATCTCCCTCCTCCACCACTTCCACAGATCACATAAGTTGGTTCACAGGCAGAGTTTCTGGAGAGAAAAGCCAGAAGTACAAAGCTTTGTCTCTCTCTCAAGCTCATCAGTCAAATAAGCCACATTTCTTACCATGGAGGAGAATAAGGAGGAGCTGGAGAGAAACTGGAACAATTGCTCTAGGTGAAGTACCTTTTCATAGAAAAGTGAGACCAGAACAAGTGTTTCCCCCCAAATAACCAACATTTCAGAGCAGGTCAGAGGAAGACAAGACAGAGCAAGAGGACAATGATGATGATGGTGATGATGATGATGATGATGATGATATGTTCTGTAGCTAACTCTGTTCAAATGGAGGAGCAACCAGGACTTTTTCTTAGTGTCTCCATCCTCCCCTTTGTGGGCCTACCCCTATCTTGGTAGTTGATATAGGGCAATTTCCTCTCAAATCTTCTGACATAAGATTCATAAACCCATTTGAGAGTCTTTATCTATTCTTTGAAATTTTAATCCCGAATTGGAGGAAGGGAACAGGCTCTGTACTAATGTCTCAATCCTCTCTAGCTCCTCCCCAGCATCTTTCCCTAATCCAAGAAGGGTTTTTTCTCCTCCCAGCTGGGTGGTGAAATTCTATTTTGTCCTATCTGACATTCTACCACGTGCTCTTGTTACATTTTGTAGTCTCTATGTTCTAGTTCTTCATATTGGCTCCTCAGGCTACATCAATTCTTTCATTTTGGAACAAAGATGGACTCTCCCAAGTGAAAGTCTGTCTCTGAGATGGGCTTTTAGAGCTTCTTTTGTAGCTCTAAAGACGAACATTTCTCTTTTGGTTCTGGGTTCTGTCCTCCTCTTAAAGGATGGATGACCCAGCCCTATTAGGAGGCTAGGTATTAGCAAGAATTACCAGGTATGAAATCATCAGGTGATATTTCACAGTGTATGACTGATAGAGCCATGTGAAAAACAATATCCCCTTCTTCCCATCCCCTATATAGAAAGCACTGACTCTTACTTGTTGATTGTGATGCGATGATGTATCATGTCGTTGCATCACTGCTTTCTCCGAGCTCTAACCCCTTCCCTAGTCCCCACCAAGCGTGTAGTGCATAGCGCTTGGTGATACATATATACAGAACTGTGGAGCTGCAGGAAGAACAGATTATCTGTCCACGGTAGGACAAGGGAATACATCTGCAGGTGACATATCCCAGGACTCCCAGTGGACGCCTGAAGACACAGATAGTATTGAGCCCTACTATATATTAGTACTATGTTGTTTTCCTATACCTGTGACAAAGCTTAACCTAAAAGCAAAGTCAAAAATTAGCAACAATTGTCTCTTTCCCATCTTGCAAGATGGCGGGTGAAAAAGTTGAGAAGCCAGATACTAAAGAGAAGAAACCCGAAGCCAAGAAGGCTCATGCTGGTGGCAAGGTGAAAAAGGGTCACCTCAAGGCTAAGAAGCCCAAGAAGGGGAAGCCCCATTGCAGCCGCAACCCTGTCCTTGTCAGAGGAATTGGCAGGTATTCCCGATCTGCCATGTATTCCAGAAAGGCCATGTACAAGAGAAAGTACTCAGCCACTAAATCCAAGGTTGAAAAGAAAAAGAAGGAGAAGGTTCTTGCAACTCTTACAAAACCAGTTGGTGGTGACAAGAACGGCGGTACCCGGGTGGTTAAACTTCGCAAAATGCCTAGATATTATCCTACTGAAGATGTGCCTCGAAAGCTGTTGAGCCACGGCAAAAAACCCTTCAGTCAGCACGTGAGAAAACTGCGAGCCAGCATTACCCCCGGGACCATTCTGATCATCCTCACTGGACGCCACAGGGGCAAGAGGGTGGTTTTCTTGAAGCAGCTGGCTAGTGGCTTGTTACTTGTGACTGGACCTCTGGTCCTCAATCGAGTTCCTCTACGAAGAACACACCAGAAATTTGTCATTGCCACCTCAACCAAAATCGATATCAGCAATGTCAAAATCCCAAAACATCTTACTGATGCTTACTTCAAGAAGAAGAAGTTGCGGAAGCCCAGACACCAGGAAGGTGAGATCTTCGACACAGAGAAAGAGAAATACGAGATTACAGAGCAGCGCAAGATTGATCAGAAAGCTGTGGACTCACAAATTCTACCAAAAATCAAAGCTGTTCCTCAGCTCCAGGGCTACCTGTGATCTGTTTTTGCCCTGACGAATGGAATTTATCCTCACAAATTGGTGAGGATGTCTAAATGTCTTAAGAACCTCATTAAATAGCTAACTACAAAAAAAAAAAATTAGCAACAATTAATAATAAAATAAAAATAACTATAACAACATATTATAAGAAAAGTTACGTGGATGTGGTCTCTTGCTCGCTCTCTCTCCCAAAATACTGCAATAGCTTTCTATTGCAGTTGACTGTGGTTAACTGCAGATAACTGATGCCACAGAAAGCAAAACCGAAAATAAGTGGGGACTATTGTGCAAAACTAAAGGAAGTCCAGTAGCCTCATGTCTACTGGTAATTTCTGTTCTAGTTCCTCTATCTCAACCATATCATGTAAGACTCTTGACACATCTTCAGAAAGATAAAGGAATATTCTTTATTTAGGCTTATCTTCTTCAGTACTTTTTGGGACTAAATAGAATGGGCCCAAGACCTGACCACTTGGCAAAGCACAAAAGCCCACTAGTAAAATTATTACAAATTAAACTCTTTAATGGTTCAAGGAGGACTTTAGAGACTCTCTTTGATTTTCAGAAACTTTCAAGATCTCATGCTGGCTATGTGATCAAGAGGAGTTAATGGAGACAGTGATTATGCACCTGAAAGCTGCATTAGGAAAGGAATTTCAGGAGTGAAGTGTGAATCTCAAGCCGAACAGGACTTCCCCTCGTTCTTCTGAACACACACCTGTCAGCTGTAAGCCTGGGCTCCGTGCCAGTTTAAAATGCTGGATCACACGTCTGTGGGGCCCAGACAGGGGCATACCAGATCCAAAGGCCACCCCCTCATTCTCCTATTCAGCCTTCCCTGAAGAGCTGAGGAGACAAAAGCTATTTCTGTTTAGTTGAAGGAAAGTTTTGATCTTTTAATATTGTGTTTCTATTCCTCATGTCCCTCTTTTGCCTTTGATAACCTCATTCCTTCATAATCTTTCTCCAAAATCCCCAGAATACAGACCCCAGCTATGTGCTGTCATAGCGTCATGTATATGTCTTCACAGATTTTGGTTACCTTTAAATACTTGTTTCACGTTTGTCTTCTCCCCCAGCTCAAGCTCCTCAGTCCTCAGCCTAGTGTTCGGCACCATTTGCAGATGGAGCTGAGAAGATAACAGGCTTTCCTCTGTTTACCTTCCCTAACACCCTTGGAAATGGCCTACTGTCATAACTCACGATAATCGGATATTAAAATGTCACCTGTCTCCCCAACTAGCTATGACCTTGGATTGCCATCTATCCTTCGTTTATTAACCTACAATATATTTAAGATACCTTCTGACTTTAAAAGCCTAATAGTTTAAGCTTCTAATACATCCTTTCATATGTTTTGATACCGGTCAAATGGAACTGTTCTCTAGTTGGTTTAATAGGCAAAAAATACACCGCTCTTCATAATCCTTTAGGAAGACATAAATGAACAGTCTCTCTGGTACCTACTCCCTTAGGAAACAAAAGAAGTGATTTTACTCTGTGGGATTAGCAGCTTATAATGATTAAGGATACTAATGACTACTACAAGAACACTCTCAACGGTCCTTTAGTAAAGGATTTTCATCTAGAAATCTCTCAGTTGGTGTCTCAGAGAATTATCCACATAACTGTGGAGTGTCAATCTTATTTTGCTGAATTCTTTCCTAGGTAGGCACCCCTTCTTGGCATTATCTTCATCTTTTTCTCCTTTCCCCTTTTCCTTTCTATTTTTCCCCTCCTGTCTCTTATTATCACTAAATATGAGAGCCCATATTTCCTCAATTCATTGCAAAGTTACACTTCAGTTACTTCTTGGCACACCTGTGCACAGCACCCGTGGGCTGCTTGCAGCCTTGCTAATGTTCCCATTTTTCCCTTTGTAAGCAATAGTATCCCTTGTCTTTTACAGAGGGCTTCATTGCTTGCAGAAACCTCATCCCGGTAATTCTAGGAGCCTTCGACTTCCCTGGGTATTTCTGACCTGAATTTTGGCCAACTGTGTCTTACCAAGTCAGCAGGTTTCCTCCAAATATTATCATTAAGTGTTTCCTGTGTAAAATCCTGTCCTTTTCAATGTACTTGGAAGAAGGAAATAGAAAAAACAACGTGAGTATTTATACAGGATCTTTTCTTTTTACAGCCAACTGCTTGTGAATTCTTAGACAATTTCAAGGAGAGTAAAAGAGTTGAAAGGAGCTGGGCAAACAGAGGTTAAAATGGGTTGAAGTCTTTTCCAATATTCCATAGGGAGTGATCAGGCTTGTGTGACCTTCACAAAGCTGTTTGAGTTAATTCCCTCGATGTCAGGGAATCAGATTAAGTTTCTAGAATTCAAGGCATTGCTGTGCCCTTTGCGCAGTGCAGAAATACAAAGCATGCAGACTACCCCTAAGTCTTTGGGCAGTGAGCCAGTAGTTCTGTAGAGCTTAGTCCTGGAAACACTGAGATGGGGATGAAACTGACAACTGATACTTTACAGATCATAGGCATCTGAAATGGGGTGGGTGTGGTAGTTCCTGGAGATGGAACAATAATTTTTAAGTTGGCATGATGGGTGAGAAAGGACCAGGAAAAATTCAAAATGAAATTTTGAATTCAAACTATAATTAGAAAATAAGAAATGTTGAACATGGGACACAAAAGTAATGTCGAGTCTTGTTGAAATTTAACTCTCGGAAACCTCAAGAAAAAAGGTCTTTGGGTTCATTGTATTTCTACAAAGAGGTTATATAATTTCTCTCATTTTCTAAAAATTTTATATAAGTTGAGAGGATATATTTAGAAGGTATATTTATTAGTTTTTTTGCCTTATCTCTGAAAGTTTATTTATATCAGAAATAATTTTGAAAATTATTAATTTTGAAATTTTTTTCTGGTCTGAGGACACGATTTTTGCCATAATATCTTCAAATAGCTATTTTCCTAAGTGAAAATTAGGATTTGTTATGGAACAAATGTAAACAGAAAGAATGTGAAATCATTAAGCTTTTGATATGCAAAATAGCATTCTATACTAAGGTAATTTTCTTTCCAATTAGATCATTTTCTTGAGAAAATTTTCTGAACTTCTTTATTTTCTCCTTTTCTAGAATCAACATCCAGTCCTGGAAGAATTACTTTATAGAGTTCTCTAACTGTGTAGAGAAAATCCCTCTTTGGGCTAGGAGGTTAGATTCAAGAAGAGGAGAATATAACAAGTGGAAAGTTCATCTCTTCCAGGCCATGGACATGATAAAAATAGGAGGGGAGGAGGGAAGGAATAATATATAGTTTTAAGGTTTGTGTGTCTAGATTTTCCTTCCCTTGCTTAGCAACATTAACAGAAAAGTCAAACTCTGGAAAGTATTTTTAAAAGGTTTATTCTGAGCCAGTATGAGTGACCATGGCTCAGGGAACAGTCTAAAGAGGTCCTGAGAAAGTGTACCACAGGTGGTGAGGTTATAATTTGGTTTTATACATTTTAGGGAGACAGGAGTTACAGGCAAAGACATAAACCAATACATGGAAGGTATACATTGGATTGGACCCAAAAGGTGTGACATATCTAAGGGGGGGCTTACAAGTCATAGATAGGTTTTAGGGATTATTTAGTGGACAACTGGTTGAGAGAGTTAAGCTACTATCTACTGTCTTAAGACTTGAAAACAGTAGAAAGGAATGCTTCAGTTAAGGTAAGGAAGTTGTGGAAGCCAAAGTTCTTGTTACATAAGATGAAACCTTATAGGTAGCAGTCCTTTGAGAGAATAGATGGTAAATGTCACTTTTCAGAACTTAAAGATATCAGGCTCTCAATTAACCTCTCCCATATCCAGGAAAAGGCCTAGAAAAGGAAGGTTTGGTGACATTCATAGAGATTTTCTACAGGTGCAAACTTCCCCCACAAAAGATGACTTTGTAGAGCCATTTCAATCCATTGGCCTGCAGCAACTGTTTCAAAATATGTCAAGGAAATACGTCTTAGGGTAAAATATTTTGATTTCCTTTAGAGTCTGCTATCTATCATGTGATGCTAAACCAGAGTCAGTTTAGAAAGTAAGCCACATTACACTGGGTTAAAACAAGTTGTTTAATCAGATTTTATGGTTCATAGGGTGTGACTTAATCTTTGCCTTGCATAGCTTTAGGTCTTGTTTATAATTTGGTGTTTTATTGCCACAAAGAGCCTGTTTTGTCAGTCTTAGGATCTCTATTTTAATATCAATGCTGGCCAGTTGTATCTAAACTCCAAAAGGCAGGGGTATAATGAGGTGTGTCTAACCTCCCTTCCCATGATGGCTGGGAATTCAGTTTTTCAGGTTTCTTTGGAATCCTCTTGGCCAAGAGGGTGTCCATTCAGTTGGTTGTGGGGCTTAGGATTTTATTTTTGGTTTACAGCATTGTGTTAGTCCGTTTTCACGCTGCTGATAAAGACATACCTGAGACTGGGCAATTTACAAAGAAAGAGGTTTAATTGGACTTACAGTTCCACCTGGCTGGGAAGTCTCACAGTCATGGTGGAAGGCAAGGAGGAGCAAGTCCTATCTTATATGGATGGCAGCAGGCAAAGAGAGAATGAGGAAGAGGCAAAAGTGGAAAGCCCGGATAAAACCTTTAGATCTCGTGAGACTTATTCACTACCATGAGAACAGAATGGAGGAGATTGGCCCCATGATTCAAATTATCTTCCATTGGGTCCCTCCCACAACACATGAGAATTATGGGAGTGCAATTCAAGATGAGATTTGGGTGGGGACACAGCCAAACCATATCATGCATGTTATGAGAAATTCAAAGGAAAAGAAGTGGCTGTGGTCATCTTTCATGAGGACTCTGAAGAAGAGACTGCTTCCTATGGGATATCCATCCACCTACATCATGATTCCTGAGTGACATACATGGGCCTTAGAAGTAGCTGAAGGTATGGACGTGAAGCTTTTCATGGAGGTTGTTCTTCTTGGGTGAAGTAGTTCCAAATTAGGGCTGCAAAGCAGACTGTGCTTGCCTGGTCTGAATGCAAGACTCTCCTAAATGAGTGAAAGCCCAGATGCGTGTTAGTGCAGGAGCTCTTCCGGAGCAGCTCATGAGCAAAAAGAGCAACTCTCATGATGTCTGTGACTGAAGACCAGCTGCTGGTGCCAGGGAATATTGCTGTGGAGACCAGTGAAGCCAGAGGATGCTAGTGTCCAAATACTCTGAAGGACACTGGTTACTTGAGAGACAGAGAGAGCGAGAGAGAGAGAGAGAGAGAGAGAGAGAGAGAGAGAGAGAGAGAGAATGTGTGTGTGTGTGTGTGTGTGTGTGTGTGTGTGTGTGTTCCCAAGAGACAATGAAAACTACCAAAAGGTCTAATGCAATTATTAGGTTGAATTTAGTTGAAATTATATTGGACATTTTCCCCTTCTTTCCTCCCTCTTTCTCTTTGTTCATTCCCTTCATCTCTCCATTCCTTCTCTCCTCCCTCTCTCCCTTGAATTAACCAATGGTGGGGGCTTTCGAGGAAGACTGGGTTGATTTTTTGCAGTTCCTTTTTCCCCTTTCTGGGCCAGCACTTCTACTGTCCCTTTTCAATCATAAAGTGCTCTCCCCTAAAGCACCCTAATGCAGCCTCTATACCTTCTGCCCATGAAAACATCTGATAAACTAGCAATAATATGTTATTCACAACATTTTACTTTCCTCAGAAATATTTACATTTGGCATAAGCCCAGGAAGGGCTCAATGCTAAAATCAAAGAAAGGGAGGCAATAGTAGACTTTCAGACTTCTCCAGTCAATAGAACAAAGATTTTAGGAAGTGGTTTTCCTCCCAAAGTTCAGCACATACGCATATGCTAGGATGGGGAATACAAAATTACTGTTATTTGTGCCAGACCACAGGAATCCCCATTATTTGAAAAGTTTTCTCTTTCCAGAAAATGGAAGGTATTTGTCCGGGTAATTGCATTCGGGAGTGTATCAGTGTTAGCCAACTGTCAAGGAACAGGTGCCAAATGTGAAGCAGGGAAGAAAAGAATCTGATCAGAAGGGACAGAACTGGCCCTGATCTTCACCATGGTGGTTTTCAGTGCAATCCCAGATGGAGTGTCAGCAAGATTGTCTATTGCCGCCTCCCTGCTGAGAAGCAAACATCAATGTCATCAATCTGGCAGTGAGTAAAGGGAGGTGAGGGGATTGAAATATTTTGGGGACACATCTTTAGATGTCTTTAGCTATTGCCCAAATAAAGTCTGGAGAAATTTATGAGGGTATGAATCATAGTTCATTCTCATAGTGTGCAAATCTGTGTCTAAGATAAATTTGAGCCTAAATGAATATAATGAAATTATGAGTATTTTCAATGAAAAGAGTCAAACTCTGTAAAATATTTGAAGAGATTTACTCTGAGCCAAGTATGAGTGACCATGGCCCATGACACAGCCCTCAGGAGGTCCTGAGAACATGTGTCCAAGGTGGTTTGGGTGCAGGTTGGTCTTATATATTTTATGGAGACATGAGACATCAATCAAATACAGTTAAGAAATACATTGGTTTGGTCCAGAAAGGCAGGAAAACTCAAAGTAGGGCAGGGGAGGGGGCTTCCGGGCTATAGATAGATTTAAACGTTTTCTGATTGACAACTGGTTGAGTTTGTCTAAAGACCTGGGATGGATAGAAAGAAAACATTCAGGTTAAGATAAAAGATTGTGGAGACGAAGATTCTTTTGAATCTTCGACAGACAACAAATGTTTCATATTCAGATCTTTAAAAGGTGCTAGACTTCTGGTTAATTTCTTCAGGATTTGGAGGGCCTGGAAGAAAAAGATCTAGCTATGTTAATAAAGATTCTTTACAGACACAAATTTTCCCCCAAAAAGAACAGCTTTGCAGGGCCATTTCAAGATATGGCAAATAAACATGTTTTGGAGTACAATATTTTGATTTTCTTCCTTGTCTCATAATGTTATGCCAGAGACAGGTTGGAAAGTAAGTCACAATATACAAGGTTAAATAAAACCCATCTGATGAGAATTTGTGGTTTGTAGGGCATGACTCTCCAGACCCCTTAGATAGGAATTTGGGCAAGATAAAAAAAATCAGAGCTTAGTCCTCAGTATAATAAACAGAGTAAAAACAGTAATGTGGGATGTTAAGATAAATACATATTTGTTGTACTGACTATATATAAAAAGCTTTTCTCTCTAGAATGGAGGAAATTTCCAGGTTATGATCACAAAGGATTACACACGAAAAAAGGACAAAGAGATTATAACATGTATTTAAGAAGTGTTAGGTAAACTTACTTTTCAGCAATTAGTATATTACAAAAGAAAGTGCCTTTCTGTGAACTATCATATCACATACTTAACATGGCTTTTGGGCAGAGCAGTCTAGAAAAGTGACTACATGTAGAAGCTTTGGGGCCATTAAGTCCTGGATTTAAATTCTGGCTCAGGCTCTTTTACTGGTTGCATAACCTTAGGCATGTCACCTAAAGTCTGTGAGACATTCTCATCTTCAAAAATTGTGATAGCAATGATTATTACCAAGGCATTGCTTAGAATCTCAGATTGTAATTTATGACATTGACTAGGAAACCATAGAAGATCTACTGTAGTCTGTCTGGATTTAGATTAGAGACCCAGGTCTCTTATGGTCTGCTCCCTTAAAACACACACACACACACACACACACACACACACACACACACACACACACACGGGCTGAAGAAATTCCAGAAAAGCTAATTTTGAAATGACTGAAGTGGATAAGTGCTATGGAGAAAAACAGTGCAGAAAAAAAGGTATAGGAAATATTGGTGTGGGGAAGGAGTTTATAATTTTAAATAGTGGCACTTAAGAACATTCCTGAAAGAGACAAAGGATTGAGCCACATGAATAGTTAGGGAAAGTGTGATGTAGGAAGGGGAATTGCAAGTATGGAAGTCCTACGATGAGCGTATGCTTGACGTGTTCCAGGAGCAGTAAGACCCAGGTATTGGAATGGAGTGGAAAAGGTGGACATTGGAGGTAGTAGGATATGAGGTCAGTAGAGGAGGCCAGATCATTTAAGACCTCGTGGATCATTCTAAGGAGTTTGTTTTTTATTTCTATTACAAAAATGTGAAGCTATTGGAGGGTTTTAAAAGGATAATTTATATCTTAACAGGCTTACTTTGCTGCATTGAGAAAAGACTATAAAGAGACAAATATAAAGACAAGGAGACCTGTTAGGAGACTATTACGATAATCAATACAGGAGGTGATGGTGATTTGTAGAGAAAGAGGAAGCCTAGTTTGTACTAGGGTGGTAGCAGTGTGGTGTGCTGACAGACTGGATGTGTGGTATGATAAGAGAGATTTCAGTCCAGGTCTCTGGGAAGATGGAGTTGATACGTACTGAAATAGGGAAGACTAGGAGAAGAAGGATTGAGAGGGAAAAATCAAGAGCTCAGGTTTGGACATGTTAAGTTTTAAATGCCTACTAGATATCCAAGTGAAGTTATAGAGTAGGTGTTTGGGTATATGAACTTGTAGTTCAGGGGAGATGTCCAGGCTAGGATCATTAATTTGGGAATTATCAGCATACAGATGATACATAAGACTGTGATGCTGAATGAGGTCATTGAGGGAGCAAGTGTAGAAAGAGAAGAAAAATTGTCTGAAGACTCAGCCCCAGAGAACATCAATATTAGCAAGTTGATTAGGAGGAACCAGTGATGGAGACTGAAAACGAGTGACCTCTGAGATAAGAGGAGAAGCAGGAGAGTGTAGTTTACTGGACATTAAGTGAATAAAATGTTAATTAGGAAGGAGTAAGAAATTGTCTTAACTTCTACTGGATGTCAAGTGAAAGACAGCTGGGGATGGAGCATTGGTTTTAATAATTTGGAGGCAATTTGTGACCTAGGTAAGGGTAGTTTTGCATTAAGGATAGTTATAAAGGTTGATAAAGTGGGCTCAAGAAAATGAAAAATAATTTTGAAGACAATAAATGCTTTTTAGACATGTTGTAAAAAGTAGAGAAATGGAGCAGTAGCTAGAGTAGTACATGAAATCAAGTAAAATTTTTTTGTTTAAAATGACAAAGTCATAATATATTTATGTGCAATAGGAAAAGGGCTAGTACAGAAGAAAAATTTAATGATACAGGGATCAAATAGAATAATGATGAAGAAATGCTTTCAAGTAGAAAAGGGAAAGTAGGAACTAATGCATACAATGGTTTGGGTTTTTCTAGGATAATGGACAGCTTATTCGCAGTTTCAAGAGTAGCAGGGTATATGGGTTGCTTGGTAGATATAATGGAAGTTTATGAACATTCTCTTCTAATTGCTTCTGTGCTCTCAGAGGAATATAAAGCCTGGTTCTTTGTGGAGAGATTAGAATACTGGGAAAGACAATGGGCCAGAGAAACACAGACGGATTCCCAGACAGCACTATGGCACCCTTGATACTACAGGAACCCTAGGTATCAGTGTGTGCTTTTATTTCTGGCTATTTTCATGTATGTGGATGCAGGCATGGCACACAGTTGAACTGGGTTTAACCAAGATTAGAAGTTTGCCAAGTAAGTATGAAGTAGTAAGGGAGGAGCAAGGGATTTAAAGATACATGCATAGGACTGATTACACTTATTGACATGGATTTCAAACTCTCCAAGGATGTGAATGAGGAGGTGATGGAGGTGAAGGACAGTGAGAGATGGTAGGATCTACGGACTGTAGACCATAGTGGCTCAAAAACTTGCCAGCTGGAAAGTAGAGAAGGTTAGTTAGAAATAGAGCGGTGAAAGTGATTTTAATGCCTGCTATGAGGGTCAGAGTAAGGAGTTTAGATTTTATACTTAATTGGATGGAAGGCTTTTGGAAGGTTTAAAGAGGGAAATGGCAAGATCTGATTTTAAAAAAATGTATTCTACCTGCTCTGTGGAGAATGAGTTACAGTGGAATTGGGGAACAAGAGGAACAGTGGGAGGTAATGAAAACTGGAGAGATTTGGGGTATATTTTAGAATGAAGTTGACAGAACTGGCTAATGAATCGGGTGTGGGGGAAGGCAACAATGGAGAATCTATTATTGCTTATTTTTTTGGTCAGGCCACTGGGTGACAACTGGAGCTGTGATTTCCTTTAGGAGAAAAACAAGAGACCTCTTTTGAAGATACTAAGTTTGAGATACATATTAGATGCCCAGAAGGAAATATCAAATACTGTGTATTCAAGGATAGAGCATAAGAGAAAGGGAAGAGCTGTTGTCCGAGGCTAAGTGAAAGGACGGTGTTTAAGTTAGCGAGTCTGCATGGGCTCACTTGAGGAGTGAGATTAGAAAGAGGGAAAAAGTGCCACATGTTCATTAGTGAGTACAGGGATGAACATAAGGAAGAAGAATGAATACCTTTGAACACATAAAAAGCAAAGTTAACAAGCACTGAAGTGGACTCTTAAAGAAGACAGCTGATTTCTCCTTTAATTCCCACAGGAAGAGAAAACAAATCTGCCTTCCTGGATGTGGGGCTGCTGGAACAAAAAAACTACCTTTCTACTTCTACTCACTTCTTGAGTCTTCTATGCAACACCCCCCTTAGCCAGCTCAAGCCATGATCAAAGTCACTCAGGAAGCCATTTTTTTCTCCCATAGTTTTAATAATAGAACGGTCAGTGAATGCTCCCAACATATTCTAATATTTGATTAGTCTGTTGACATTTGTTCTCATATTGGTGTGTTTAATATTTAGGGCAACTACATCAAACCATGAAGACAAAGGTCAAAGTGTTAGATTATCAAAGGAGGTAAACAATATATAAATAATGTATAAGTAGTGCTGTAGGGTAATAAATCTATTTTGAATTTTTATTTATGATTGAAGAATATCTTCATGAATGAAGACTTTAGCTTGTCTAGAATTTTTTCTTGGCCCCAAATTTTTTTATTTAAATGTGTTGCTTCTTTTCCACACAGCAAGTTTATAGCTTAAAATATTTTTGTAATCTTCCTTTAGCAATAGCCTGTAAGTATAGCAATCAAATATTCTTTTGTGGTTAGATAATATTTTTACCCCAAGGATCTCTAAGTATTTTAGTGATCAATCAGCATTTAATCCCCTATTTGGTGCAAAACAGAGAGATACTGAGAGGTCAGATGGATTTTGCAATATTCCAAAATAAATTAAATGCAGAACAAAGAAAAAAAATCTCAGGGCTCTTGAATCACAGAGACTAAGCAGTTCAGTACACCAAATCATAGCTAAAGACAGTGAAAAAATGATAGTTTCTAAAAAAGTGGGAATAGAAAAAAATGGGCATTTACCGTAGCTATTTACTTTGAGAAATCCTTCCTTCCTTCTTTCCTTCCCTTTCCTGCCTTCCTTCCTTCCTTCCTTCCTTTTTCTCTTTCTTCCTTTTTCTCTTTCTTCCTCCCCTTCCCTTCCTTCCTTTTGTATTTTTTTTGCCCCAAACCTTACTTGCCCAGAAACATCATCTACTTGTGGATTCAATAGAAGTTATCCCCTCTGTTCTTTTACAAGATTCCCTTTTATTTCATGGTTTTAGCTATACAGAGAATTCAATTCAACAAATAATGGCTTTGCACTTACTATATATGTTAAGTCTTGTGTATGTGCTGTTAACAGAAGGGAACACATAGAAATGCAAATCCTTCTTAGTATGGTAAGTTCTGTAACAGAGAAAGGAAGGGATTATAGTGTAACGGTTAAGAGCATGGGCTTCAGAGTCAGACTGTATGGCCCTGGTGTATGATGTTGAACGAGTTACTTAACCTCTGTGTGTCTCAGTTTACTCATTGATAAAAAAGTAATAATAGCAGTATTTATTTCATAGGAGTTTAGTGAAGTTTAAATAAGATATGTATTAGAACTGTACCTGGTGTATAGTAGGCATTATATAGGTATAACTATTGTTTATAATTATGTAAATATGAAAATTTACACAACTATAATTGTAGTGTTTCCTAGATTTATCATTTATCAGATCATATATCATCCTAGATTCTCATTTATCAGCATATTGGAAATAGCAACAGTCATGAAAATCCTTCCTTCCTCAGTTTCCCCATCTTCCTTCATTTATTCTCTGCCTGATTGTCCCTTCCCATTGGCCTGTGTCTCCTCAACCATTGTCTCCTGCGCTCAGTGTCTAATTCTTGGCGTCCTCCATTTTGGTTTTCTCTTTTTCTCATTCTACATACTTTTCCTGAGCAATCTTGCCACTCCTGGGGCTTATGGAATCACCTGCACACAAATGACTGCAATTTTACATCGAAAGTATAGATGTCTGCTCTAAGCACTACTCCACATCTCTATCTATGGGACTAAGAAAAATGTTTGATGGACTAAGGAACTCTAAAAGCAACATGTTTAGAGTGTTTCTTATCATTGTTTGCTACACTACAACCTGATTCCTGCCTTGACTTTCCATTGTAATTAAAGGTACCACTGTTATACCATAATCCGCGTTGGAAACCTGGAAGTCACCTATGACCACATTCAACCAGGTAATCAACTCCGTCAGTTACACCTCCTCTTACATTTCTCTTGACTCCTCCCATCCCTTCTCTACCTTTGTTGCTGCTATTGAATTCAGGTTTTCTTCTCAGTCACCTGACCTATAGTAACAGTCTCTTATCTGGTCTATCTGCTTCCAATTTCAGCGTCTCTCCCCTAAGATTAACCATTACATTGCCACCAGACATTTTCTATAGTGAAAATTAGATCACATTTCTTTTCTGCAGGGTTTCTACAAGTATAGCATTGATACTTTCACTAAACTCACCTGGGATTTTTTTTTTTTAAGTGAAAATTTCTGGAGCTAAACTCAGATTTGAGAATTAGAATTCTCACAAGAGAATTCACATTCACACAAGGCCCAGGAATTTATGCTTTAGTTCATTTTACCCAAACGAGAGTCTGAGAAGTGTTGGCCTATAGTATGAATTCTAAACACAAACCCTTTCATGAGGCTTCTTCATCCTGCACTGCTCCTTCTTTGCAATCTCTGCTCTAGGCCCATAGAATTATTGGATTCTCCATCCTCCCCAACTCATTTTATGAGGCCAGCATCATCCTGATATCAAAGCCTGGCAGAGACACAACAAAAAAAGAGAATTTTAGATCAATATCCCTGATGAACATCGAGGCAAAAATCCTCAATAAAATACTGGCAAACCGGATTCAGCAGCACATCAAAAAGCTTATCCACCATGATCAAGTGGGCTTCATCCCTGGGATGCAAGGCTGGTTCAACATTCGCAAATCAATAAACGTAATCCAGCATATAAACAGAACCAAAGACAAGAACCACATGATTATCTCAATAGATGCAGAAAAGGCTTTTGACAAAATTCAACAGCCCTTCATGCTAAAAATGCTCAATAAATTCGGTATTGATGGAATGTACCTCAAAATAATAAGAGCTATTTATGACAAACCCACAGCTAATATCATACTGAATGGGCAAAAACTGGAAAAATTCCCTTTGAAAACTGGCACAAGACAGGGATGCCCTCTCTCACCACTCCTATTCAACATAGTGTTGGAAGTTCTGGCTAGGGCAATCAGGCAAGAGAAAGAAATCAAGGGTATTCAGTTAGGAAAAGAAGAAGTCAAATTGTCCCTGTTTGCAGATGACATGATTGTATATTTAGAAAACCCCATTGTCTCAGCCCAAAATCTCCTTAAGCTGATAAGCAACTTCAGCAAAGTCTCAGGATACAAAATTAATGTGCAAAAATCACAAGCATTCTTATACACCAGTAACAGACAAACAGAGAGCCAAATCAGGAATGAACTTCATTCACAATTGCTTCAAAGAGAATAAAATACCTAGGAATCCAACTTACAAGGGATGTAAAGGACCTCTTCAAGGAGAACTACAAACCACTGCTCAGTGAAATCAAAGAGGACACAAACAAATGGAAGAACATACCATGCTCATGGATAGGAAGAATCAATATCATGAAAATGGCCATACTGCGCAAGGTAATTTATAGATTCAATGCCATCCCCATCAAGCTACCAATGAGTTTCTTCACAGAATTGGAAAAAACTGCTTTAAAGTTCATATGGAACCAAAAAAGAGCCTGCATTGCCAAGACAATCCTAAGTCAAAAGGACAAAGCTGGAGGCGTCACGCTACCTGACTTCAAACTATACTACAAGGCTACAGTAACCAAAACAGCATGGTACTGGTACCAAAACAGAGATATAGACCAATGGAACAGAACAGAGTCCTCAGAAATAATACCACACATCTACAGCCATCTGATCTTTGACAAATCTGAGAGAAACAAGAAACGGGGAAAGGATTCCCTATTTAAAAAATGGTGCTGGGAAAATTGGCTAGCCATAAGTAGAAAGCTGAAACTGGATCCTTTCCTTACTCCTTATACGAAGATTAATTCAAGATGGATTAGAGACTTAAATGTTAGACCTAATACCATAAAAACCCTAGAAGAAAACCTAGGTAGTACCATTCAGGACATAGGCATGGGCAAGGACTTCATGTCTAAAACACCAAAAGCAATGGCAGCAAAAGCCAAAATTGACAAATGGGATCTAATTAAACTAAAGAGCTTCTGCTCAGCAAAAGAAACTACCATCAGAGTGAACAGGCAACCTACAGAATGGGAGAAAATTTTTGCAATCTACTCATCTGACAAAGGGCTGATATCCAGAATCTACAAAGAACTCAAACAAATATACAAGAAAAAAACAAACAACCCCATGAAAAAGTGGGCAAAGGATATGAACAGACATTTCTCAAAAGAAGACATTCATACAGCCAACAGACACATGAAAAAATGCTCATCATCACTGGCCATCAGATAAATGCAAATCAAAACCACAATGAGATACCATCTCACACCAGTTAGAATGGCAATCATTAAAAAGTCAGGAAACAACAGGTGTTGGAGAGGATGTGGAGAAATAGGAACACTTTTACACTGTTAGTAGGATTGTAAACTAGTTCAACCATTATGGAAAACAGTATGGCAATTCCTCAAGGATCTAGAACTAGACGTACCATGTGACCCAGCCATCCCACTACTGGGTATATACCCAAAGGATTATAAATCATGCTGCTATAAAGACACATGCACACGTATGTTTATTGTGGCACTATTCACAGTAGCAAAGACTTGGAATCAACCCAAATGTTCACCTGTGACAGACTGGATTAAGAAAATGTGGCACATATACACCATGGAATACTATGCAGCCATAAAAAAGGATGAGTTTGCGTCCTTTGTAGGGACATGGATGCAGCTGGAAACCATCATTCTTAGCAAACTATCACAAGAACAGAAAACCAAACACTGCATGTTCTCACTTATAGGTGGGAACTGAACAATGAGATCACTTGAACTCGGGAAGGGGAACATCACACACCGGGGCCTATCATGGGGTGGGGGAGGGGGGAGAGATTGCATTGGGAGTTATACCTGATATAAATGATGAATTGATGGGTGCTGACGAGTTGATGGGTGCAGCACACCAACATGGCACAAGTATACATATGTAACAAACCTGCACGTTATGCACATGTACCCTAGAACTTAAAGTATAATAATAAAAAAAAAAAGAATTATTGGATTCTCCAAATACAAAACAGTATTTCATACTTTCTTGATCTTCTATACTTCAAAAGTTTCACTGATTGTTCTTTTTCTCCTTTTTGTAACTAACTTGGCATATCACAAATAACATCTCCTTTCTCACCAGTTCCTGGAGATTTACTATAAAAATATCACTAAATCACAAAAGGAGGAGGTTTCATCTTCTCCTTGCTCCTTCATACCCCTTGTTTTACAATCTAAATAAAGACTGGCATCCTAGATATGACCTCTAGGGTGTGCGTGAGCTGGGCTCATGTACCTCGTTGTATTTCAACCTCCTCCTCACTTGTGTTGCTTCACATTTTGCCTTCTTTCCATTCACGTGAGCCATGTTACTAACTCAAGGTTTCCACACTGGCTTTTATCTCTGCGTAGAATTCCATTTCTACACTGCCTCACCCAGTAAATTAGTACAAATGTTTCAGAAGTTGGTTCAAGGAATCTTTCCATGACCTTACAGATCAGCGTTTCTACAGGTCACGGTTTCTCAACAGTGGCACGACGGCATTTTGGACCAAAGAGCTGTTTGTTGTGGAGAGCTGTCCTGTGCCTTGTAGGATGTTTAGCGGATGCTGGCAGTACTTCTGGTTTGTGATAATAAAAAATGTCTTCAGACATTGCCATATGTCTCCTGTATCAACATTACCTCCTGTCTTGAAAACCGCTGGACTGTGGTAAGTGCCCCTGTTAAATACTCTTCATACTTTTTATTCTCCAAGTTGTGCTTGTGATTATTCAGCTGTGATTGCTGTTTGCCTGCTAGAATGTAAGTGCCATGGTAGCAGGGACCATGACTGTCCCATGTACTATTCCATCCCTGGTGCCTCACACCGTGCCAGGTACTAAGCGTTTCAGACTGAATTTTGACCCGCCTGAAATCCATGCATTGCAATCCTAAACTCTAGTACCTCAGAATGTGACTATCTGGACATGTGGCTTTAAAAAGGTAATTGAGTAGAATATGGTCATACAGATGGGCACAATCCAGCATGACGATTATCCTTGTAAGAAGGACAACATGTGTGCACAAAGAAGGAAGACCCTGTGCAGACACCAGAAGAAGATGGCCATCTGCAAGTTAGGGAGACTCCTCAAAATAAACCAACCTTGCCAATACCTTGTTGTTGAACTTCCAGCTTGCAGAACAGCAAGAAAACAAATCTGCTTTTTAAGCCACCCAGTCTGTGGTATTTAATAATGGCAGTCCTAGCAAACAGATACACTAAGTAAGAACTCAACAAATATTTACTTGACTAAGTCTCTTTTGCACAGTCTATACCATGTGAGTCATTCCTCTCTTTTCTTCTGACCTTCAACATATTCTCTTAATACATTGGTTTTTTTCCTTCACTGAACTGATGGGTTTCATGTCTACTTTGATGAATAATATCATACCTCAATCTTGGAGTTTCTTCTACAAATTTATTCTACTGCATGGAATAGCCACAATTTAGCCCATTATCTCTTTGAACTTCTGCACCATCACTGCTCCAGTTACTCTGCTTGTGGCTTGTCTTACGTGTCTATGCCTTTGATTCTCCCATATTTTCTCAAGTTGACAGTCCAGAGCTTTTACTGTCTCCATTCAACCAGATCACTTTATCCTGCTTTCTTCACTTGCCTCTTTATTCATGCAGGCTTCCTGACAAGTTATCTTGATGTTATTCTTTCTAGCCTCCTGAATCATTTAGCCCCTTGAATTTTCTCAGCTTTTTATGCCAATCTTCAATTCTGTCACTCCTAGCTGTGAAACATTTATAGATGAGTCATAAAAACCTCATAATGGAGTCAGATGACCTAATTTCAATGGGCCTGTCAATCTTCCTGAACTACCCTCTTTAGTCTTATGAACTCCATGTTATACTTTCTATAACAAGGAATTAACACTTTTTACGTACTCCTAAAGTCTCAGTCATATTCCTTCTCCTATTTTTCCCAAGAGATAACTTTACCTCCTGCTTAATTTGATAGAGTGTTTACTAAATGCTAGTCCCATGAGTTGCCCAGAGTAAACAGAATATGGTATCAAATATGACTGGAAAATGCTGGGCTAAACAAAGGTAAACAAAGGTCTTTGACATCAATATACTGACGTACATTCAGAATATCCAGGAAGGAGATTATAGTGGACATCTTTAATTTTTTGGTTCATATTCATGACTCTTCATTCTTGTACTGTTACTCAAATTTCCTTTGAGGAAACCACTTCCTGTCTTGTCTGTTTGACATAATTTTAGTGAATATTCCTAGCCACAGGGATGGATTCAAGGTAATCACATGACGTAAGGGTGATCAGGTACTGTAATTTCATTTTCCTAGACAATGTTTTGCTCAAGAATGGGCGTATAATTGCAGGTTGGAGAGTGAATCCACTCTTTTCCTCCACATTTAATCTAGGAGGCTTTAGGCTTAGGTATCTGGTTGCTATCCTGAAGCCATGTGGAACCTGAGCAAGGAAGCTATTATGGAGGGAATCAGAGCAGAGGAGAGCCTGAATACTGGTAACATTGCTTGAACTCCTGGGTCAGCTCCTCTGAATCCATACATCCTTTGACTTTTCTGTTACTTGAGTCAATATGTTCTCAATAGGTCAATAGGTCAGTTTAGGTAGGGTTTTCTGACACAACAGAAAGAGTCCCAGTTGATCTAGAAATTGATACAAGAGTAGGGATGACAAGTGAGTATGGGCTTGTGAGATTGATAGAGTTCCAGGGTTGAGTGAAATCTCCCTGTGGTCTGCTCTACTCAAGATTGACATTAGAACTCTTTGTTATACCTCATGTAAGGTAAAACATACATTATGTAACAATATAAATATTTCACGTATACCTCAGTAAGCCTTTATAAAAGACAAGCTAGTCTGAATCTATGGCTAAAATAAAAGTTGTAAAATAATGAATTTTTACTAAAAGACAAATTTCTTTCTGCTTTTCATAATCCAATAAGCTGAAAGCCCAACAACATGGAGTCATAGGGTTGGAAAAGTTGAATTCTCTTTTCAATGAAAGATTAGTGCAAGTATTGGTGAGGACACAGGAAATATAATAGGAGACAACATAGCTTTATCTCACTAGTCCTCCTAAGTGCTTCCTGTTCTACACTTACTATCCAACAATGGGTGTGGTTGTGTTTGTTGTGTAGGTTGCTAGATCACAAGGATCCATGTCCAGACAAAACTTGGAAAGATGCTTGTCACCCAGAGATCCTGGAGTTAGCATGAATGTAATGTAGTGTAATGTAATGTAATGTAATGTAATGTAATGTAATGTAATGTAATGTAATGTAATGTAATGTGATGTGATGTAATGACTTGATGACCTTTGGGTTGTCTTCTTCTGGAAAGCACATGTGGGCTTTTGGGTAGTCAAAATGAAAATTTCATGTTTTTGCTTGCCCGACACCCATTACTCCTTCTTCAGTAAACAGTTCCATGCATTTCTTCTAGGTAATTACTCCTGCAGCCCCTCCATCTGTTCCATCTTAGTCCTTACACTCTGTTATGGTTCCACTCCTGACTCCAGGTGTGGTCATATAAAACAGTGGTCCCCAACTTTTTGGCACCAGGGACTGGTTTTGTGGAAGACAATTTTTCCATGCACAGTGGGGTGGAGGGGTGGGAGGATGCTTTTGGCATGAAACTGTTCCACCTCAGACCATCAGACATTAGAATCTCATAAGGAGCATGCAGTCTACATGTACCAGTCCCTGGCCTGGGGGTTGGGGACCCCTGACATAAGCAAGCTGTACTATAATTCCATTCCTCTGGCCACAGTTCAGGTATGAGCAAGCACATGTATGGGCACTTAAAGTGAATTCAGGGATTTATGTCAGAGCTGCTAAGAAAAAGAACCCCTAAAAATGTAGCCTTGGAACTGCTGGCAGCTGTCTTGATACCATGTGGAGCCTGAGGAGGAAGCTAATGTGGAGAAGAGCTGAGACATAAAGGCTATGTATCATTTTAGCCTTGGGTTAAGCCATGTCTGAAGCCAGAACTATTTCTTCAATTTAATATGAAAGGAAATAAACGTCCTTTTAAAATTTCTGTTATTTGCCAATAACAGATTTCCAAATGGTATAAAAATATTTTACACATGATATTCCACACTTTTGACCACGAACTAATTTTCATGTCATACTTTTTAACCTACTATGTAGTTGCTATTTTTAATAAGTCAATGAGTATGTCATTAACTGCAAATTAAAAGACAAACTCAATAACAAAATATTATGAGGTAAGTGTTTACAGGTTTGGTTAATTCTACGCTATTTCTGCTTTTCCGTTCTGCCATCCCCAGTTAACTGGGACCTTACACTAGCCTCTCTCAAAGTCATAAGATGTCCTCATTACAGGCATTGCACCCTGACACAGCAAGACTGAACAGAAAGAGGAAGTGCTATATTCTTGTGTGCTAGTTTAAGAATGAGAAAACGTCTCTCAGGCTGTCTTCTACTCCCGAGATTCCACTTATGTCTGTCTTGTTGCCTCAGACTGGCTTATATGCCTGTTGCTAAGCCACCCATTGTCAAGATAATAGGATAACCACAATTGGTGCAGACTAACCAGGATTAACCTGTGGTTTGTGAATAGGACTTCTTTCCCTGGAGGCTGGAAACCTGAATAAAATTGGTGTTCTTGTTGTAAGGAAGAAGGGGAGAACAGGTGTTGAGAGGGTAATTAAGAGAGTCTACCAGACCATGGAATACATGGGATAAAATCATGTAGGAGATTAAGTTACTCAGGTTCCAGCATTTGAATTCCCACTTGTCTTCAGCTTCTTTTCAATGATTCAAAATGTCTTTTTGTATAAACCATGTTGTATATACAGTCCATTCCTGTCTTAGAGGAAAAGATGGCTCTCCCATGTTCCTAGTACTAAATCCTCCGTGCTACCCTTAATCATAACAGTTTTTGCCTGCGTTTGATTTGGTTATTTTATCCTGTCATTCCTTGTCTGTATTCCAAATGTAAGCCTTTCTAGTTAACAGTTCTTCCTGTAATGGAACTCAAATATTGCCATGCAATTCTCTCCCTAAATACATCTTCCGCTGGTCTCATTCTTCCACCTAACAATTTCTTCTGTTCCTGTGGGAATTCATGCTCCTTGGCATGTTCATATGCTTTTCAAATACTCTGTCTAGGTCTGTGCCTTACCTGATGCCTACCCTTGCCTTCCGTATGAAGCCCTCTTTCACAGAAGATGTTCCTGCTCCATTTCCAGTACATCATGGGTCAGGAGTGGGAGTTGCCATTTTCTCAGCACTGTTTCTAAGCCATTATACTTGACTCTTGTTCTAAACCACTCCTCTTTAAGACTTAAGTATTCCAACTAGATAACCTTCTAACTTCCCTTCTAAAAACTGGACAATGACATATTTATCAAGAACATTAGCAGGCATATCATATTCTTCCTTTCCATCCTTATTCTTTCCATGGTCTTGGGGACTTCATCACCATAAATTATTGTTCTTACAGCTACCCTTAAAGTTTCTTCTTTCGCCCATCCCCCTTTTCTGTCTGTCTCCCTCCTTCCCTCTAGTCAACTCTTTCTCCATCTCTCCCTCACACCTCCTTCCCTCTCTCTTTTCCTCCTTCCCCTCTCCCTTCTTTTCTTTATTTTCTTTCTTTCTTTACAGCTTTATTGAAGCTTATGTGATGTGAAAGACATTTTGTAGGTATATTATCTATTGCCTCATTTAAAAAATCGTCCGAAACTTGGTGGCTTAAAACAACAAACATTTTTCTCTCTCACCATGTTTGTGAATTGAGAATCTGGGCTTAGCTGAGTACTCTGGCTCATGGTCTCTCACAAGGCTGAAGCCACAGTGCTGGCCAGAGTCACAGTATTTCCGTGTGCAACTGAGGGTGGATCCACGTTGAAACTCAATCACATGGCTGTTGGGAGGCCTCAGAGATCCACTTCCAAGGCTCACTCATGAGGGCCCTCCTTGCCAAATGAATCTCTCCAGGACAGCTTGCTTCCCCTAGACCAATATTTTCATGAAAAAGAGACAGAATAGGGAGAAGGAGGAAGGGAGTCCAGGAGGGAAGAAGACAGAAAGAGAGAGAGAAGAATGAATTCAAGGTGAAAGCATACATCATTTCTGTAACCTAATCCTGGAAGTGACATCATTACTTCTACTACATTATTTTCACTATAGGGAAGTCACTAAATGCAGCCAATACTTAAAAAAAGGGATTCTACAAGGGCATGAATACCAGGAAGTGGGGTTCACTGGGGGTCATTTTATAGGCTGCCTACCACAATGTATTATGACACGTGTGTACATGACACCATCACCACAATCAAAGTAACTGATATTACCATCATCTTCCAAAATATTTTCATACTCCTTTAGAACTCATTCCTCCTTCCACCTCCTCTCTCTGGTAAGCACTGTTCTCCTTCTGTCACCATAGATGTGTTTGAATATTCTCAAATTTCATTTAAATGGAACAATATGTATTTTTTTGTTTGGCTTTTCACTGATCATAACAATTTTGAGATCCATCTATGTTGCTTGTATCAATAGCTTGTCCTTGTTATTACTGAGACATATTTCATTGTATGGATCTATCATAATTTGTTTATCCATTTAATTGCTGATGGACATTTGAAATACTTCCTGTTTAGGGTTATTATGATTAAGGCTGATATAAACATTTGTGTTCAAGTCTTTGTGTGGAGGTGATGGTTAGTTTTATGTGTCAACTTGGCAAGTCTGTGTTTGAACAGCAGCCTAGATGTTGCTGTGAAGGTGCTTTTTAGATGTAATTACCATTTAAATCAGTAGACTTTGAGTAAGCAGATTGCCCCAATTCAGACTAAAGACTGCAATGTCAACTCTTGCCTGCATTTCCAGCCTGCCAGACTGCCATGCAGATTGCAGATTTGCCAGCTTTTACAGTTGTGTGAGACAATTTCTTAAAATACATCTCTCTCTCCTTTTCTGTTTGTTCTGTTTCTCTGGAGAGCCTTGACTGGTACAGATTTTGGCACTGAGAGTGGTTCTAGAGGAATGGAGTCTTCTTTTTTTCTTGTAACTTTTAGGTTCAGGGGTACATATGCAGGACGTGCAGGTTTGTTCAATAGGTAAACATGTGCCATGGTGGTTTACTGCACGGATAGTCCCATCACCCAGGTGTTGAGCCCAGCATCCATTAGCTATTCTTTCTGCCCCTCACTCTCCCCCTCACAACAGGTGCCCAGAGTGTGTTGTTTCCTGCCATGTGTCTATGTATGCTCATCAATCAGCTCCCACTTATAAGTGAGAATATTTAATGTTTGTTTCTCTGTTCCTGTGTTAGTTTCCTGAGAATAATGGCTCCATTTCCATCCATGTCCTTGCAAAGGACATGATATCACTTCTTTTTATGGCTGCATAATATTCCATGGTGTATATGTACCATAGTTTCTTTATCTGGTCTATCATAGGTGGGCATTTGAGTTGCTGCCATGTCTTTGCTATAGTGAATAGTGCAGCAATGAACATGCGTTTGTATGTATCTTTGTAATAGAATGATTTATAATCCTTTGGGTATATACCCAGTGATGGGATTGCTGGGTCAAATGGTATTTCTGGTTCTAGATCTTTGAGGAATTTCCACACTGTCTTCCACAATGATTACACTAATTTACACTCCCACCAACACAGTAGAAGTGTTACTTTTTCTCCACAACCTTGTCAGCACCTGCTGTTTTTTGACTTTATAGTAATAGCCATTTTGCTTGGCATGAGATGGTATCTCACTGTGGTTTTGATTTGCATTTCTCTAATGATCAGTGATGTTGAGCTTTTTCTCATATGTTTTTTGACTGCATGAATATCTTCTTTTGATAAGTGTCTGTTCAAGTCTTTTGCCCATTTTTAATGGAGTTACTTTTCTCTTGTAAAGTTGTTCAAGTTCCTTGTAGATTCTGGATATTAAACCTTTGTTAGATGGATAGATTGCAAAAATTTTCTCCCATTTTGTAGGTTTTTCACTCTGATGATAGTCTTTTTTTTTATTTTTTTTTATTTTTTTTTTTCTGTGTAGAAGCTCTTTAGTTTAATGAGATCCCATTGGTCAATTTTTGTTTTTGTTGCAATTGCTTTTGGTGTTTTTGTAATGAAATCTTTGCCCACATCTATATCCTGAATGGTATTGCCTAGATTTTCTTCTAGGGTTTTATAGTGTTGGTTTTTACATTTAAGCCTTTAATGTATCTTGAGTTAATTTTTGTATATGGTGTAAGGAAGGGATCCAGTTTCAGTTTTTCTGCATATGGCTAGTCGGTTCTCTTGCACCATTTGTTAAATAGGGAATCCTTTCTCCATTGCTTGTTTTTTGTCAAGTTTGTCTAAGGTCAGATGGCTGCAGGTGTGCAGTCTTAGTTTTGGGTTCTCTATTCAGAACAGAATCTTAAGGATAAGTTTTCCTGATTGGTTCTGGGGTTTCTGGAATTGGTTCTTTAATTTTACTAGATCTAAAGGTGCCAATGACTATTTCCATTAGGAAAGAGAGCACTGATTTCCATGGCATAATGTGGCAATAGTACCACATAAATGATACCATTAGGTACTGCTAATCAAATACTTGTAAGAGGCAAGTTTCTGAAGGACCACGTGTTTGGCATATTTTTATCAGACTAATGTGTATAATGGCATGGGCTGGTTGCCTCTGGTTATGCTGAACAAAGTCTTAGGAGGTCTTAGAAATATTAAAAATGTTGTTGGAAGTCTGTCTTTTAAATTATATTTCTTCCTCTTCTTTTGTCTACTCTTTATTCCTCTTGGATGACTTCATTATCAGGCAGGCTCTGTCTTTATGTTGGCAAAGGGACTCCAGCAGCCAAGGCTTGCTTGGCTCTGGTATATTATCCTTAAAAGAGAGAGTGGCTCTTTCCTGATAGTTGAGAGTTAAAAGTTTCAGGGAGGATTTCATTTGGCCTAGCCTGGGTCTCATGTCTATCCTTGGATGTCCCTGAAGGATGTGTTACTCTGATTGGGCGGCCCAGGGCCAGGCGCCTATCCTAATGCTGGAGATCATGGTCAATTGTACCAAACCATGCAGACTTGGTAGAGTGGGGATGATTCTGCAAAAACAATATAATAATTCAATTAACAGGAAAGAAGAATTCTTGGTACCTTCTATAATTCCCCCAGGCACTCTTTGGCTTTTCCTTTGCTCTTACTACCGTTGGTAGACACCTTAAATAAAGCCAGTATTGCATTATATTTGTGTGTTCATCTTATCTGATTCTCCGTGTGATTATAAATTCTGTGAGGGCAGAAACCATTTATTTTCATCTTCATATTTCCATTGCTTAGCATACTTCCCAGTTTATAATAGTGCTTAACAAACATTCATTCCTGGATTTTTTCTATTTAATTTTACCTAATTAATTGCTCTCTTGCTGGAGCCTTTGTTGTCCCTGAACACTGGGTTTTCTCCCATCACCTAAGTCTTTCTCAGGTATGTGTCTTTTTTGAAATACACAGCTCTTTTTAAAAATTTATTATTTACCTTTTACCAAAGAGTCTTTTTTTCTTGCCTTTCTCCTTCAAGTTTCTTAAAATAGCAGTCAATACTCTCTGCCTCTCCTCTTCCTTCAACTCACTTACTAACGCCTTCCTTTTTTCTTCATTGTCTCTGGTGATCTTCTAGTAAAATCCGCTGGCCATCTACCAGCTCGGTTCTTCTTAGCCATGCCACAGCACCTGGTGCTGATTATCCTTTGGCTTTCATTTTTTCCGTGGATGCTCCTGATCCCTCTCCTAACTCTCTGATTACTGGTTAGCAAAATACTGTGTCTTCACAGAACATGTTAGGCACTGTGGATACAAAAAGTAATGCTCTTGCCATCAGCAACTTTTAAAGTAGTTGTGTGCTTCTTGTTTCCAATAAAACTTGATATCTGAATTGCTAGAATGGTCCAATAACTGAATTTTGTACCTACAGATGTCCTTGCCAGTCCATTCAAAATACTGTTTAAAAAGTATCCTACTAAAGTCACTCCTTTGCTCAGGAGCTTTCACTGGCTCTTCATCGCCTGCTAAATAAAATTCAAACTGTTCAGGGGGGCTTGGTCTCTTTTGTTAACCACTCCCTGATGCCCACCCCCATGCTGTGTCTCTTCTGGTTTCCCCACAGTATCCTGCTTTCTAGGCAACCTTGAATGGCTCCTACCTAAACACTTGCTTTCTAAACTTTGCACTTCTGATTGTTACATTATTTCAGCATGTAATACACAAACATTAGTTTCCTTCATATGCCTTTTGAGACACTTCCAACCAATTCCACCTGTGTTTCTTCCATGATGCCTTCCTAGACTTCCCATTTAGAAGCGACTACATCTCCCTCTGAATGTCAGTAGCATATAGATTATGTTAATCTGTAGTTTTAGGAACCTTACAGGAGCTGCATTTAGAATATGAGCCCAGATCCTGGGTGGGCAGAAAATACTGCTCAGTGTCTGCCAGATCCTAGGTTTTAACTCAATAAATATGAGAGGAGTGACTAAATAAATACCTGCTGTAAAACCAGCCCCACACGAATATAAAATATTTGCCCAATAGTACTTTCAATGGCCATAAATAACTCAATGAAACTTTTCTATGTTGTTCTGTGCTGTGCCAGAAATAATATACACATTGTCAGTCACTGCTAAACAATTTCTGATGCTAATCAACAAGATAAGGAAAATCTGGAGCAGGGTAATGTGGGGATAAGTAAATCAGTTCAGTTTCTCTGACTGCTTGAGGACCTATCACCTTCCATAGAAGGGAGGTTATCAAGTTAAAAACAATTTTGTGTAACCATTTTGGGTTGCTATGTATTTAATCTGTCCTTTTTAATAGATAGCTAAGAGTGTAAACAAAATCAATCAAAGTAGCACCATTATCTGTCATCACTGGTATCACTTATTCAAAGGAGTCCACTCAAGTACTTCTACCTTAGATGCTATATGAATTAGAGATTTAGATGGCAACTTTAATGAAAAAGGATAATTTGACAATAATCAAATTGACTGCAATAATGAAACTGGTAAGAACATCACTTAAATAGAAGAATACATTAGAAGTATATTATAGAAGTTTCAGTTTTGTTTGACATCATTAATCCCTTCACATCAGGGAGTTTATAGTAGTTCCGTATCTACTATTATTAAGGGAATAACCCTATTGGTGATGCCAGCATTTCAAAGCTGCTTTTATGACCTGTGTATCTTTACCCATTGTTGTTTTCTCTGTGTTAGAGAGAGCACTCCGACCCCTTTTCAGGTTCATTCAATCTCTATTCGATTCCAATTCCTCTAACGAGGCTTTGCTGCCTTTGCTGTGAATCCTCAGCCATTCACGAGCTCTTTGTCCTGTACTTTTTATTTCTGGTTGACTTTCTTCTTTGGAGCTGTCCTTTTCTTGCAGCCCGTTCATGCTCTGTGTCCTGCACGACAATAAAATCTTTGTATATTTCTTTTCCCTGCAGGCTGCCCTTTCCAAGCTTTACACTACGAACTGTTGTCTTTTTATTCTCTCATTCTCTTTTCAGTTCTAAGCCTGCACATAACTCTTTCTGGTGCTACTGCTATTTCTCTATTCCTAACCACACCTAATTTATGCTGACAGCATTTATATGAAAGCTTACACACTCCATGCATCTCTGTCATCCTTTAGTTTATTTTTCACTCTGTGATGGTGAAAGGATTTACTTATTTTCCCTGAGGAGACACTGTTTTTTTGGGAATAAGACTGGTGTATTTGACAGGAGTCCTGAGGAGCTCATGCTCCCAAGAGACAAGCAAACAAATAAGTAAACAGCAGACACATACAAACGTTTTTCTAGGTAGCACTTAAAATTTCTTCTTTTCTTTTATTTACAGCATTTCAAAGCTGCAGTGAAAGCACTATAAAAAACATGCAAAACAAAAAGACGTGGACCTCCTACCTCTGGGAGTTGAAAACTTTCTTCATTCCATTTACGCTTGTCGCATGGCTTATAAAATCCTTCCAACAGCATAATATTCAACTAAAAATGTGACATGAGGTCATAATATCTTGAGTTAATGCAACAGTTTTGTTGTATATAATACAGGCGTTTGCTCTTTAATTTTAAAAATGTACCCAACTTCTTTTGCCTGCAATAAATTATTAACCTGTAAACTTGAAGAGTTTAAATATTAAACTCTTCAACTTAGAGTTATTGTTAATTAGGTCAATGGCTCTAAAACATTTATGTGGAAGAAAATGGTCCCCTTTCATAGGCAGCAGGAGCTGTTGACAGATTCCTCTCAGTCAAATATATTATAAAATTGTATGGTAAATAAATGAGTAAACGCTAACAGCATGGAAGAAACTTGTCGATGCATTTTATTCTGATCTGCGGGTTATTTAGGACCCGATCTTTTTTCTTTTTAAGAAAAACTGTCCATCAGATTCAAATATACAATGGCCAATGTGGATAAAAGACCATCAGGCATTTATATGAAACCACATGACATCTTCTCACCAGTCATCTCAATTTGAAATTTGAATCTAAACTCATCAAAGGAAAAAAAAAACCCTATTAACACTTTACACGTTATCTAAAGAAAGATTCAGTATTTAACTTTTTCTGACACTGGAACAAAAACATTTAAATATATGTCAGATGGATTTGGAGTATTTCAAAAGGACGAACAAAAGCTTTAGTCCCTTTATGAACTAGGAAGGCAGATACACTGTACGAGGAAGACTGCACAGGAGACCAGGAGAGAGACCACCAAATATGTGGTCTCAATTCAGTCTGTTAGAACATAGCGGGCAGCTTGTCTGTTAATTTCTTTTCTCTGAGCTTGGGTCACCTCCCACAAGGTTTACAATAACAGGAAATCCAAAACCAGCTTCTGAACAGTTACTTTCTTCAGACCCATGCTAATTTATTACAGAGGATTTAGAAGTTATTTCATGGAAGGAGTGGTATGTTACTTTAAATTGCAAAACTGAAACAGAATAATGAACGTCACCTTAGTTAAATAAACAGGGTGCAGTAAGCAAACGGGCATGACACTGGCAGAAGAATCACTTTTTGTAGCATATGGCATCTCACATTACCATTGTTCATGACATTTAAGTGAATATATATTTTAATACATGTCTTTTTATGTGCACACGAAATATAGTAGGCACTCAACCATTTGTTGAATGAAAACAGCAATTCATTATGTATAAAGAAAAAATTGGTCTGATATCATTAGAAACTGAGTTTATCAATGAGTACTTTGCTGTGAGGGGCTGATTTGTGCCTTGTAGGTTGTGTAACAGCAACCCTGGCCTCTAGACCCACCAGTTGCTAGTAGCAACTCCCCCTGCTGTGACAACCAATAATGTCTCCAGACTTTGCCAAATATCCCCTGGGTGGCCTATCTCCTCTGGCTGAGAACCACTGATGAGAAAGGAAGCTACACTTAGCATAATTGAGTTTTGCCTACATAGCTTTCTGTTTTCTAGTCTAGTTTAGGGACTGAATGAGAAGGATGGGTTCAATTTCATTTTAACTATAGTAAATAAATATATGTATATTGGTTTGCGAGGGCTGCTAGAATAAAGTATTAATACCACAATTTGGGTGACTTAAAGAACAGAAATTTATTGACTCACAGTTCTAGGGGAAACAAGTCCAAAATCAAGGTGTTTGCAGCATTGGTTCTTTTGAAAGCTGCGAGAAAGAATCTGCTCCAGGTTTCTTTCCTAGCTTCTGGTGGCTTCAGGAATCCTTGGCTTTAAATGATGTTCTCCCTGTTTCTTCGTATCCTCTTCCCTCTGTGTGTGTCTGTCTTATGTCCACACTCCCCCTTTTATAAAGACATGAATTATTTTGGATAAGGGCCCTCCTCCAATCTCCTCATTTTAACTTGATTACTCTGTAAAGATCCACAATCTCCAATTAAGGTCACATTCTGAGGTTCCCGGGGGTTATGACTCCAGCACAACTTTTTTTGGAGAGAGTAGACACAGTTCAACCCATAAGACTGTGATTCTAACAATTCTGCACTGAGTGCCAAAGTGAGACTCTGGCATTTAACCATTAACTGCTTTATGTTCTACTCATTTGTTCATGTGCCTGTCACATCTCTGCTTCCTGGAGACCAAAAATGGAAACATAGTGTTTCATTAGAATCTTCATAGCACTCAGAAGAATATTTGGCAAGGATTTATTTGAATGAAGAAATGCTCCTTGCTGAAGAAGAGGTTGTTTGTCACTTTAGCCCTAGTTAACATAGATGTACATCAGTGAACTTGTCTAGTTTCCTCTTAAATCAAACAACACTGGACCCCTTTTGATTATTCAATATTTTTAAATTTCATTTTCATTTTAATGGAAAAAATTAAATATATAAATATTTATTAAATAAATGAATAGAACACCTTCAAATAGAATGAGTATATAAAAAAGAATAATTTTTCCTTAAAAAGAATAATTTTTTAATTCCCTGGCATTCCTCTCCAAAGGCAACAATTATTTGCAGTTTTTTATATATTTTCCCAGAATAGTTTTGTGCATAGAAAAATATGCTTATGTTATTTTTTATGTCCTCTGACATTGGGTATGGATTGCACATCCCAAGGCAGAGATTCAGAATCTGTGATTTGTATAGGTGTAGAATAAAAGGCATGTACTTAGGATTACCACAGAACCAAACAGCAGGAGCAATCTAAACTCAATTTTGGGATCTGCCACCACCCAAAGAGCTACAGATATTAAAGAATGCTGAGAATAGAGCGAGAGCAGTGAAACTGGCTGCATAAACCCTCAGGAGGCCTGGATAGGGCTGGATACTGCTGGAGAAGCCTGGACATTGTTGCGAAGTTCCTGAAGAGCCAAGAGCAATGCCAGCAAGCCAAGTTCTGCATGGAGCTGTGGCCAGCAACATCTCTGACTCTTGAGTCCCTACAGACTTTGCATGGAATGAGACGATTGATGGTGAAAGATTCCATGGTACGAAAAAGCCTCCCAAACCTAAGCAGACAAGGAGAAAAGCTGCCAGAATTCTCAGCTATAACCGAATTGGTGCAAACTGCACGAACTAGAAAATACCAATAAAAACCTGCAGCATTTTACATAAGGTTGAAATATGAAGATGAT
Organism: Colobus angolensis palliatus; assembly: GCF_000951035.1. Classification (NCBI taxonomy): domain Eukaryota; kingdom Metazoa; phylum Chordata; class Mammalia; order Primates; family Cercopithecidae; genus Colobus; species Colobus angolensis. Next base: position 22,086,006 of record NW_012118487.1, on the reverse strand, counting down.
CCTTTATTTTCAAAGATAAAGCTACTGCTCCAGTGTCTATTGATTAGATGCATTGAGTCATTTCTTGGTGGTACTTGGGTGGGTTTTTGTTGAATCATCGTATTCCTACTGAGTTCCCTGAGCAAATAATGGTACGCATGGATTGGCAGTAGTAGAAAGAGAATTTGCATCAGTACACCGGGGAAGGCTGATGACCGTTTGACAGTATACAGTCTCACAACCTAGGGAGGTATTAGCTTGCTGCTTTAATTGATTTAGCTGGCACTGTTTAAATAACACATATTGAAACCTCAAAACACACATATTGTGGGAAGAAAATGTCTTTTATTCTAGTACAGTTTGTGGAAAGTTTTATCCAATAGCATAAAAAAATTAA